>NC_069071.1:101102352-101404428 GCF_025698485.1 Gossypium arboreum | reverse complement strand
AATTACTGTATTGTGTTATATTTATTTTGTAATTTATAAATTTGACACATTGAAGTAATTTCTATTTTTTTTTTTTATGCATGCTACAGCCTACAAAGATTTAATATAAATCTCTTACAAACATTCAAATCTATGGTATTAAAACCCTTTTAATCTATCAAAATTATAATTAAAAAAATGGCATCGACAACATCTGGGTTTCTCCAAACTTAAGAATCAGGGTTTTAATGGGCCTCATAACCTTATTTCAAGGTTTTATATATTCAAAGGTCTTAAATTGGAAAAAGAAAATGCTTTTTCTGCAAAGGGTTTCTAGAAAGCACGTGGAAATATATAAACAGCATGACAAAAGTGTTCCCTTTTTTTTTTTTTTTTTATTATTCCAGACTCAAAATATTTTCCACCGCCCCATATTTAGAAGAATCTGTTTTTGGTCTAAAAGATATTTATATGTCGGTAATAATAACATGTTTATTATATTTAGAATAAGTTAAATGCAGGGTGCATTATTGTCGAAAGGGTGGTGTATAAGCAAGAAGGTTTGACCTTCATTCAAATAGAGGGGAGCAAGAAAGTTTCCATTTATACAAACAACTTAAAAAGGTTATCAAAGCCTTCATCTAGTTGAATTAATTAAAGGATTTATATGATTTTACAAATCATGGAATAATAAGAGATTAAGTTGCGGATATAATAATTAAAATAGCTTTAGAGAGGAACTCAACTTTATAAATGTTTAAAATTGTTCCAGAGGAGCGTTTGTTAAATTAATATAATTTAATTATTTTTGAAAATAAAATATTTAATTAAATTAATACTACCTGATTTTAGTCTAATCACCCAACTTACCTATCAACTGGTATTTATTAATGAAGAACGAAAACAATTATAAGGTTACAGGTTGATTTGATTTGCATTGCTGACGTATAAGATGTAAATTGTAGGCGGTGGGCACACGGAGCCAAAAATTGCCAGGCTGCTCAGATCTTTCCTCCCGTAGAAATTCTTAGAAAGCGACTGCCAGCCCACTTAGAGCCGCCTCTTCAAAATCAACTTGCGGAAAATTTTCTGTCAATTTGAGAACAACTTGTGCAAGGTTTTACGTTCAGATTTCGTCTATCTCATTTGAATTTATTTTTGTAAGCTCTTCGAATATAAATTTTAGTTAGTCAATTAAATGTAATTTTTCTTTTAATATTATATTTTGAAATTTTTATTTATTTTTAAGTTTTTGACAAGTAAAGATAGGTTTAAAGGTTAAAAGACACAAAAATTAAATAGAATGTTAAAATAAATTTTTTATAACTGAAGGGTCAAATAAATTATTATATATATTTTTTTATTTTCATAATATTTATAGTTATTCTATAATTTTCTAAATTTGTTATAACATTTTAATAATTTTAAGCTTAAATAATTAAAGAAAATCAATAAAACCTTATAAAACAAATATATATATATATATATATATAAAATCAATTAAATTCTTAATGTCAGCAAATTTCACATCAAACGTTATGTTAAATCATTTTTCATACCAATTACCACTGAACTCAACACTTAATGGCTCATCAACAATTTTTATAATAAAAACTATGTTTTATAGACTCAAAGCTTAATTGCTTGCTAACTTTCAATTAAAAACTTAACTAATTGTAGGTTTTAGTTAAAACTTTAATTAATTCTTAATTATTTTAAGAAAATTTTTAGTACTTAAAGTTTTTAAAAATTTATTTGATCACATGAAAACACAAAAAAATAAAATAAAATAGACTGAAAATAACATGAAACTTTTAATAAATATAAGTTGAAAATGTATGAAATATTTTAATAAGTTGAAAAAAAATTGTGGATACAAGTAGTGTGTTCGAACAAGAACCACCACACAAAATTACATCACGTTTATTAGAATTATTTGTTGGCATGTTTTTATTTTGTAATTATCGTTTTGTTTAAACATGCAGAAACGAATCATACGTATTTGTATTTACACATACGCTTATCATAAAAAAGAAATGGACAGTTTTGGGAGAGTCCTTCATCCAAGTAGGATTGTCTGAAGATAAAAAGTTGGACGCAATCATGAATCAGGTAGGGACATATATGCAACACATATTTGAAGGGTTCAAGATCAAATATAATTGCTTCAACTTACAATAACAAAACATGACACTTGAAAATAAAGCTTCTAAAATTTATATAAGCAAGGTAGCATTTTATCCACTTTATATATGGAGATAATTCTGAGCTTAAGCAATCTGCTTCGATTTTATTTTATTCAAGGAGACTTACTTTTGCGGGAAAATGGAGGATTGAGATAACATAATTTTATGTTTATTTTGAGGGATTGGTATTTTATTTATTTTTGAGTGACTAGTTAACAATTCAATAAGAAAGGTTGTTAAAGGGTGAGTTCAGACTAAATGCATTAAGGTGAGGCTACAATAATGCTAGATCATTGTTTGTACTGTGAGTTTATTAGTAAATTCTTTTTTAAAAAAGGCTTCGCAGACATAGTTGTGGCACCATACTATATAAATAATCCCTTATCTTCTTGTTGTGTTCTTTATTCTACTTTCATTTGTTGCTTATTGTGTGTGAACACACAAAAGAACACATTATTGCCTTCAGCGTTTCTGTGCGCCAAAAAAAGAAAGCACATATGAGTACTACAACATTTTTTAAATTACTTCCTCTAATTAAATAATAATTAAAATAAAAAGTCATATTCAAGATTTTCAATATCCAATCATAATTGATTTAAAAATATTGTCAATTGAGTCTTAGCTCGATTGACATGGGTATTGTTGCCTGTGCAAGAGGATATGGG
The DNA here is from genome assembly GCF_025698485.1 of Gossypium arboreum. Lineage (NCBI taxonomy): Eukaryota > Viridiplantae > Streptophyta > Magnoliopsida > Malvales > Malvaceae > Gossypium > Gossypium arboreum. Next base: position 101,401,598 of record NC_069071.1, on the reverse strand, counting down.
TTCAAGTGCACTGATTATCATCCTATTTAAGGGTTGGGGAGGGGCTATTGGTAGTCCTAGACATTGTTTTAAAAAGAGAAAATATGATAAAATCCTATAATGAGATTAATGTTCAAAAAATATTAATTAATTAAGTTAATGATTTTGATTTTCTCATCACATCAAAACAAATTTTGAGATTTAAACTCATTTACTTACTATTTTACAGTACGTAAGAAATTAAGAATCACTTGAAATTAAGTAAGAATGTAATGCACCGAAGTGCTAGAATAAATTGTATCAATACATATACGAATCTTATGGTATGTCAACTATACCCTAACTATTGTTAGCATCGTTTAATAGATTAATTTCATTATTTCATAGTGTCAATAGTCTTAGTCTCAACTCATTATCACATGAAATGAACATATTATTTTCTCAAAATCATTATCTATCACATACTTAACAAACACATATCAAGTCATACGCTTTTCATCATATTAGTATAATAATTAACCACAATAATATCATAGTGAACTTTGTATACACATACTTGACAAACTTACTAATCGTACAAAAATTCAACAAGGCATAGTTCAACATAACAAAAGTGTCATTGTAACACCCAAATCCCGACCCGATCGTCAGGTCCAAACCATAAGGTCTCATATTCGTTGTCGGAGCAACTACGATCAATTATAATACAATCCTAACCATTAACATTCAATTACAAGCAAATTAAGTATATAAATTGATATATATATACCTTTTCATGTCTTATACAAACATACGAAAGCTCTAACACTAACCCGAGATCGAATTAGGACTAAATTGTAATATTTTTAAAACTTCAAGTTGACGTCGCGATGTCGAGGATTTCATAACATCACGTCGACATCGCGACGTGCCATGGTAACTTGATCTTGCTGCCTAGCTTGACATCGCGATGTGACAAATTATTTTTGCAATTTATAATGAAACTTCAACCTGCAATTTTCTAATTAACTAATTTACACAATCATACCATGCTTTCAGCCAAAAGATGCAATATTTATGAATCAAATATGAACAAAAACAACTTGATCAATAGTATAGCAATGTCACATTACCTAGTTATGTAATAGTTCGTTTTTCAGTGGTGTCAAAACTAGTAGTTTTAGGGTTTCAAATTCGACTAGTGAGTTTGTAAATATTATTATTTAATATTTACTAGTCAAATATAGTATTGCATTAAATGTTAATTTGATCATTTTAGCTAATTGAACGATTAGTTAAGTACAAGTTGTTTGTCTTTAAAGTCAAGTGATTTTGAAAAATAAGGTTTTGGGACCTCGTTTTTATAAACCGAGCCCGTAAATATTTTTATTAAATATTTACAGAGTTATGATATAGGTATATTGAAATTTGATCCATAAATTTTAACATTTAGATAGTTAATTAAGTGAAAAGGACTAAATCATAAAAGCTACAAAAGTTAATCACTATAGATTTAATTGTGTCAATTGAATATATAAGCATTATTAGATGGTTTTATATGGTAATTAGCCATCTTTTGAATAGATGGATGGTTCATGCATGATTAAAATTGAAATTATAATTGAATTAAAATGGTAAATAGGTAATTAAAATAATAATAAAAACAAAAAGGAAACAAAGTTAGCATCTTCTTCTTTATTTCTTGCCAAAGCCGAAACTCCATGGTTGAGAAAGCTTAAAGAATCGGTAATGTTTAATTGATTGCATGTAAGTGAATTTTCTATTCGTTTTTAGTAATTTTTATGTTTTTGACATCGTTGTAGCTTAATTTAGTTAACTCGAAACTAATTTGTAAATTTGTTAAATATTTTGGATTATGTCATTAATAAATTGGTGATATTTTGAAGTTTTATGATAGATTTATAAGCTTGATAGTTAAATAGGATAATTTTGTAAAGTGAATTTGGTTAATTTTTAAATTAAAGGACTAAATTTTAAAATAGTAAAGTTATATGAAATTATTGTAAAATATGATGAATATTGGCTGCATGGGAATTATAGAAAATTTGGTTGGCCTTGTTTGGATTAATTTATGATTTAATTGAAAGATTTGGGTTTATGGACTAAATTGAATAAAAGTAAAATTTAGGGTAAAATATAAAATATCGATTAAGGGTCAAATATATGAATTTAATTATTTTATGATATGTGAATTGAATAATTGAATAAAATTATTGTTTTTATATCGTAGGAAAGAAAAAGCCATTGAGTAGTCATCGTCAAGATGTCGGTAGTTACTATATTTCTGTAAGTTCATAACTTGGTTAAACTAATTAGTTGCTATTTTTTTTTGTGATATAATATTTATCTATATATGTTGTGATTGAGTTCATTTACTAGTTAAATGGTAATGGACGAGATGGATTAAGCGCTAGTTTGGCAATGCTTTTGAAAAGTACTTTTGAAAAGTGCTTTTAAAAAATTTAGTTTAAAATTTAAGTATTTAGTATTGCTGTCAAAAAGTGTTTTGAGAAATAAAATGTCCATTTAGACATGTTATTATCAAATAACAAATATACATTTAAATAATATTTAAATTAGTTAATATTATTATATTTTAGTAAGAATATAAAAAAATATTATAACTTCTTGTTAATATTTTAATATAATATAAATTTTAAATATTTTAAGCAATAAATATTAATTATTTATAAAATTTAATTAGAATATATAAACTATATTTTAAATATTTAAATATAACTATTAAATATTTGTAATTAGTATTTTAAAAATATTTTTTATTTTTAATTAATGATTTTAACACATTTGTAATTAAGTACCAAGAAAAAAAAAGTAAAGTACTCGTTATTGGAGGGGTGAAAAATTAATTAAGCACTAAAAGTGCTTTTGGGAGAGGAAAAGCTAAAAATTTCAGCCAAAAGCAACTTGTTCTGCACAACTTTTCTTCCAGAAGTGCTTTTAGAGCCAGAAGTGCTTTTGAAAAGCAATGCAGAATTGGCCCTAAGTTGTAATGCTAATTAAATTAAAGGTTATGCTTGAAAATGAGAAACTAGATGGATGAATTCTTGTGATGAAATAATGTGTATATGACTAAATGATATAGATATGATACACGGCCCATATAAATCTCGTGAATGCTTAGAATACAAATGACATGTCATTAGGATTATTACAGTGTGCTAGTTTTGGATGTCTTACTGATGGTTGAAATACTACATTTGTTGCGGTTTCGCTACAGCTTGTGTGTGTAGAATCATGTAGCCTAAAATCCCGACCCACAGCTCGTGTGAGCAGACCTATTTCACAGCTCATGTGAGCATTTACAGTTACAGTTACAGTTACAGTCACGCTTTGTGTGAGCATTGTTCTCACATATCCGACATTATTTCATTTGGTTCATTAGGTGATAGAAGTGTAAAATGAAAAGAATATATGAATTAGAAATATGGAATGGGACATTGAATGGATAAATTAATATGAATTATTGAAACGAAATGTGATATACAAAATGATTACGTGTTAAATGTGTAAAATGAAATGGTTAATTGAAATGGTTAAACGAAATGGTAATATGAGACGGGTATACGAAAGAGTTATATAAATGAGTATATGAATAAGTTATATAGAATTAGTTATATGAAATATTTTCACTTAGAATATATATATATTTTATTTTTCTTTCCTTATTACTTTGTGATTGTTCCATTATCATTATCGACAGAGAAAATATATTATAATAGAAAAGAATCATAAAAGTGAATATCTGTTAGGTAGATAATAGATAAATAACCTTGAAATAAGGAGTTGAAATCATGATAGTTACATATTTATATGTTTGTTATGATGTGATGCATTTAATCCAATTTAGATCTTCTAAACGAGGAAGGCTAAATTTTCTGCCAATTGAATTATGTCGCTATGTTTGATATAGTACGATATGTTTGCTAGGTAATAAATACTCGAGAAAAGAAAATAATGATAAGGTAGGTTGATTTGGGTAAATGTAATATAGAGAATTAAATTAATTTTTATCTCTTTTATTTAAAAATGAGTAAATTAATTTATATATATTAGATTAAAAAAATAAATTAGTTATTTTTATTATAAAATCATTTATTTGTACTTTTAAAGACTAACATGCTTGATGAAATAATCAGACAGTAACATGTGGTGCATTACATGTACATTATGTTAACATATATGGACCAATTTTTAACCATAAAAATGGATGAAATATTTAAACTGAAAGATCAATTTGTTCTTTGATCTTACATACATGGACCAATATGTCTATTTTTTAGTAGAGAGGGCAAAATATGACTTGACTCCTATTATAGGAACTTCCATGATACTTTTACCGTTAATTTGATATTATTATGGTTAGCATTAATATATTATTTGATATTTGAGTTTAGTTTCAATATACAAATTAATATTTGAGTTTTTTTATCCCAATTAAGCACCTTAGTTTGACTTTAATATTTAATTTGGTGCTTATTTTTTATCTCGAATAAGTATTTAATCTGATCTGAATACTAAATTAAATATTAAAGTTAAACTTAAATATTAAATTGAAATAAAAAATTCAAATGTAAAATTAAATACTAAAACCAAGGTAGAAAGTAATCCTATCAAGCCATTTGCTTGTAAAATGACCCTTGGGAGTATTTGTAGCCACCGTATCTGCCCAGACAGCGTAGATTTTAACCAACGACCCACAATTCTGAGGGCAGATGCTGCCAAAAATTACCAGGCTGGTCACTCTTTTCTCCTGTCCTCTTTTATAAATTAATAAATTTGTTGGAGATGGAAACAAACAAGACTACATAAAAACGAAATATATGTTAAGGTCAGTGGTTTATTTTTCAAAAATACGAAATTAATTATTATTATCAATTATCAACATCTTGATTTTAAAAAAAAATCTTTCTTTTAATTATTTGATCACATCAACCCACAAAAATTTACACATAATAATATTTTTATATATTATAGTTTTAAAATTTTAGATATTCAAATTTATCATTTCGATTATCGTTTGCTTTTTATAAATATGGTTTTGAAAGGTTAGATGAATATATATATATATATATTTTAACCCAAACATTTCAATAGGATCCGAGATCCAATCATAAGTGGTCTAAAAGAAGCCTATTAAAGTCTTAATCCACGTGATTTTATGACAGACAAGTTTGTCCTCTTATATTAAAGTACAAAGGACCGTACCCATTATAATATAAGGTCCATATCATTTCTAAATAGATTAGCAACTTGGAGGGGCCACACTAAGAATGCAATAATCAAATTTTCACTTGCATCAATTGCGCCTCTAAGTTTTTCTTTTTAATATTGAGTTTACAAATTGATAATTTTTAATTTTGATTTGTGTGATAAAGATTAAATATATTTGTCAAGTTTTTGAAAAAAAGAAACTATTTCATAGAAATAGAATCTCATAGGAATTTTTTCATACAAATAATTACATAATTGGAGAAAGAAAATTGAATTACAAAATTTAACACAGATCAAATTTGAATCAAATTCTATCGCAACCAATTTGGGTTAAAAGTTTTTTAAAAGTTTTGAGACAATTGAAGAAGTTTGAGTATAGAAATTTATTTATATATTCGAAAAAAATATTTTAATAAAATATTTTTATTGTTTTATTGTATTTATTTGGTGGAAAATTATTTCTAAAAGGAAATTATTCTTTAAAGCACAAGTAAAATCAATGCATTTTTAAGGAAAATGTCTTATCGATTTTCATGCTGTAAGACATTTTCCCTTCTCTTCTTCACTCTCATCACTAACTTGAATAACGATCATTCTCCCTTCCTTATTATCTTTGTCCGTCGGTCTCCGCCTCTCCTCCTTATCTCTGTTTGTTGGCCTCACCTTTTCATCTTTGTCTCATCATCTATGTCGATCGACCTTTGTCCTTTTCAAGTCTTCATTTCTTGTCTACATTTCGAAGAAACCCTCAAAAACAAAAACAAAAACAATCTTTCCAGTCCTATCAAGGTATATCACTATCTTCTTCTTATCAAGGCTTTGTATCTAACTTTTTTTTTATAGAAACGGAAGTTATTTGCTTCATTCGAAATGGATCTGTTTATTTTTAGGTGAATTTATTATTATTTTTCTTATAACTTTTTTTTTTACTTCGGGCTAAATTGATCTGCATAAATCAATTAAAGAAATGTTTGCCAATATATCTTGTACAACTCAATTCTTTCTATTCTTATGCTTTGGTTGGCGTTTGGGTCGGCTTGGTTGCTTTGATTCACTTAGCTGGTTTCTTATTCAGTTTATTGATATTTGCTTCTATTATCTTTGTTCCAAGTCTGTCTCTATTGGTGTACTATAGTTTTATGTATTGAATAAGGTTTGCATTTTATCTTAGAAACGAAGGGGCTTAGGATCGAGTACAAAGAAAAGAAAGGTTAAGCAACTGGTTCCTGAGTTGAAAGTACAAATTTTCATTATTCGGAAGTCCAAGATTGGAAACTGTGCTGATTGGTTAATAAATTATTTGTGGCCCTCTAATGGCAATTTTGGAGGTCTTATTATTATTTGGGATTCTTTTGTATTCTGTAAGGATTGGGTTCAACTTAGAAAGTGTTTGATAAAATGCTTCATTGATGAAAATAAATAGGCTTTCTAAATTTTGATGTTTCTGATGATTTTTTCTTGTAGGGTGTTTTTGGTAGTTTGTTTGAGTTGAAGCAATTTATATTAACAATGGAAAACAAATATGATGAAGTGAAGAATTCTTGAGTTATTACAATAGTTCTTTTTTCCCCTCTCTTTTTTTTATCCTATTTTATATGTAATCATTTTCTCTCTGTAGAGACGTTTCAATTGAAAATTGTGTAAAAAGTAGTTCTAAAATTTCCAAAATTCTTGATTCAACATAATTCAAATAGAAGTTGGTTTCTATAGGGACAAATGTATTTGGTTAGCAGAGTATGGAATGAGATTAGACCAAAAATAGATAGAGTTCAATGGTGCAAGCTTTTATGGTTTCCTTTTCATATTTCAAGACATACAATGGTTGCTTGAATGACTATTATTAATAGGTTGCCAACTTGTGACTGACTTATTGCTAAGGGAATGAACATCGGTGGAAGATGCCCTTTGTGTCTCGCTGATGCAAAAACCAAAAAACGTTTATTTTTTAAGTGTGCATACTCAAAATTTGTTTGGGTTGTTGTCTAACAACTCTGTCAGTTAACTAGACAACTAATGAGTTGGCTTCATTTGGCTAGTGCTAAGCTAAAGGAAAGGGCACTTATTACTGTCATTTTGAGACTAGCATGGAGTGCACATCTTTACCTGATATGAAAGGAGAGAAATGGTAGACAATTCATGAATTTGATGAACACAGAAAGACGAAATTATAAGAAAACTAAAGGAGATAATAAGAATGAGGCTTATAGGGTTAATGTGAATGAGTGATTAAGTAATAGGATACTTCGTATAGCATGGGGAATTCCATATGTATAGGATAGATATTTGTAAGCATTAGTTTTAAGGGAAAGCATGTACTACTAACAGGATTAAAAGATTAAAGGAAAACACTAATATTGTGACACCTTTATATTGAAAGGTTCTTTGACTAACTTAAAACTTGTTATGGTACTTATTTTCACCTTACAAAATCATCTCTCTTTCAGCTATTGATATACCCATTGCACGTATAAGCTTTTAGTGTAACACCCCTATCCCGTCTCCATTGCCAGATTAGGGTTACAGAGTGTTACAGTACAATACAAAATATTTAACTTCATAAAGAAACAATTATACAAAACTAAATAATAACACTCCATAACTCATATATTTCTAGGTAAAATTACATTTATAGACATTAAATTGAGCCCACGAGGCCTTAAAAATAATTTGAAAACAATCAAGGGTCGTTTTGAAACATGGGTCATATAGCTGTGTGACAAAGCCCAAACTGTGTGGATAAAAAATATGGCCATGTGTCTATTTCACAGACCCGTATGGCTACTTCACATGCCTATGTACGTGGACCGTGTAACTAATCGTGTCTGTGTAATATAATGTCACACGGTCATGTGGCCAGGTCATGTAACTCACTATAACTATGTAGCTCGGGGTCACACAGCCGTGAAACTCTCAGTGTCCGTGTGGACAAACCTGCATTTAAAACAACAATGACACACGACCGTGTGGTGTGACCATGTGTGGCACATAGCCGTGTGACAGCCCGTGTCCCAGACCGTGTGCTCCAATTTGTACCTTCAAGTTCAAGTTTACCAAAACATACCTACTTGGGCATCAAGCAACCTAATTTCCATCAAATAGACTTACTCAAAACACGATTAAACAAGCTCAAAACATCTATCCTAAGTGCCTAACCAATGTGCCCTCATTGATATGGCATCTGAAATGAATATATTACTCCATGTTGTAGTGCTCAATATCATTTAAAAGAATTTTGTGATTAGGGGTCAGAAAATGCAAAAGAACTCCTTAATCTTTGTCATTCATCATTGCGAACCACTGTTGAGCGTGTTTTTGATATTATGAAGAAACAGTTTCGTGTGTTAGATGCTGAACCATTTTGGAATTTCTAAACTCGAGTAGATATAGTGTTGGCTTGTTGGATCATTCATAATCATATAATGAGTGTAACACCCCTAACTCGTATCCATCGCCAGAATAGGGTTACGGTGCATTACCAGAGTTTATAGAATAATTTCACGTGATTTATGTCATTTACTGTTATATTTGAAACTAATCATATTGTCCCTTGAATGGACCCTCGAGGCCCAATTTAAACATTAGGATCAAGTCGAGACTAAATCAGAAACTTAGAAAATTTTTCGCGAAATTTCAAAATTTTTATCATATATAAGGGTCACACGCCCGTGTGGGTAGGCCATGTGGCTCATATGACCAAGTGACATGCCCATGTCTCAGGCCGTGTGGGCATTCGATGTGAGGCATACGGTTGAGCCACTTATCAGGATGCTTAGTTGAGCCATGTAATGGGACACTTATTTGGCTAAACAGGAAAACTTATAAGAATTTTAAATCAGAGAGCTCATAGAGCTTAACAGGTAACTCGGAAGAGTTAATATCAGGGAGCACCGGATAACGTAACAGAGAGTTCAAGCGAGCCCTGTCAGAAAACTCATAAGAGTCTATATCAAGACGCTCATGTAGAGCTACGTTTGTGTCTGTATTATATGATGGATCACAATAGGTCGAGTCATGTAACAAGACGCTCACACAGAACTGCAGTAGTGCGCAACACATGCAAAATCACTACCAATCAGGATGCTCGCAAGAACTATTTAACAGGATGCTTGTCCGAGATATATTCTATCTGCAACATATATAAGACCATATTTAATATGGAAATCATATATCCATCGAACTTCATTATTCAAACGGAACTTAACATTTTCCAAACTTGGTTGAATATGTGATTATTTCATTTATTTATAACATTTATATAATTCATACAATCACATATCACATTCAATTCAAGCATGAAAATAAACACAGTTTTGTTACACGAACTTACCTTGATATTCGTTTGTATAAGAAAATATATTAATCCAAAACTTTTTCTTTTCCTTGACCTAGCTTCGAATTTGAGTTGTCTGAATCTATATAAATGAATGTAATTATCAATTTAATCCGTTTCATACTTAATTGAATTCAATTTACACCCTAAGCAAAATTACCATTTTGCCCCTTAACTTTCTATAAACTCTAATTTCGTCCCTAGGCTCAGAAAATGAAATTCATGCAATTTAATTCTTATTCCAAGCCTAACGGAATTTTACATGTTACAATAACAGCCCATGAATTTCATAAAAATCAAAATTTTTCCATGGGTTTTACCACTTTTCAATTTAGTCTCTAAATCAAGATTTCATCAAAATTTTCTTTGTAAAACTTGTTTTTCTATCAACAACCTTTAATTTTCTACCATAAATTTCAAAATTTCAGCATATTCATCCATGGAAAAATTTCTATACTTTGATATCTTTACAAATTACTCCCCAAAATAAATAAATTAGTCTATCTCAATATAAAAATATAAAAATTACTAAAAAGGGATAAGAAAACATATGTAATTAAGCTTGATTAGTTTCCTTTCTCTCTCCTAAGGTTTCTATAGAATTTGGGGATGAAGATAATGAAAACAAGATGATATTTCCTATTTAATTTGTTATCATCTTTTAATTTTTCTCATTTCCAAATTAGTCCTTAGCCTTTTTTAATTTTTCCATGGATGAATAACCAAAAATATCTACTAGCTTTTCTTTAATGGTCTAATTACCATATTAGAACCTAAATTTTTGAATTCCTATCATAATGCAGACCATGCAATAATATTAAAATAAATTTTCTTTCTTGCTCAGATTTGTGGTCCCGAAATCATTGTTCTGATTTCACTGAAAATGGGCTGTTATTATGAGAGTTGATCCTAATTATTTAATTAATCAAGTATTATATGAGGAGTCTAAGTTTGATTTGATAATATCAACTCTTACGGAGTGAGAAGAAATAGAAACAGCAAGAGAATGGTCTACTAAGAGAGATGGAATTGCACAATCTATGTGAACTAATTATATGGCTAGAAACATTAGATATGTTTAGGGCTTAAGGTTAACGTTTCCGTTATGTATGTTTTAGTATTAATTTGTAGTACTAATTGTGGTTTGGAAACTAATTTATTATTATTTTATCTTTGTTTTCTTTATAACATAATCAAGAGTCATCTATTCACTTTAGTTGTTTTCAATTTATGATTGTTAATATTCTAACTTAATAATTGGGTACTATTATATATTTCTATTTATTTATAAATATATCATTTTCCGAAAATATTAGCTATTCCAGAAAAGTAATTCATTTTTCCAGAAATAATTTTTCAAAAGCCATTTTACATGCAAACGAACGAACCCTTATTAAACTTGTATATTACAACTTTAGTTACTAGTGGCATTTTGTTGACATATTCTACAAAGTTCGATTATTGTGAAATTCCTTTTTTCCAATGTAATTGTTATACATGTTTATCACTTTAGACACATGACAGCATGAGATAGTTCATAAGGGGTAGATGAATGGTCATTCTATTTGTATCATTAGTTTCATAATCAGTCACTCGCATACCTCACACCACCCTCAAGGAGGTCATTTCTTGTCATCCACCCACTTTCAACCACTAAAAATCATAACCTTTAGCGGCACTTTTCCCACAAACGCCGCTAAAGAATATAACCTTTAAAAAATATATTTTAATTAAATAATATTTATTTTCTATGATAAATATTATATTTTTTATTTTTAAATTTTAAATTTGAACTTTAAACTTTAAACTTTTAAGGATAAATAAAAAATATTAATTAAATTAAATTTTCTATTAAAATTTTAACTTTAAAACTAAATATAAAATTAATGAATTTAAATTTAGAATTTAAATATTATGTTTAAATAAATGAGCAATCTACCTCACAAGCTCACAACTCATTTGATCTATATAATTAACTCGGCCAATTATAAAAGAAGCTACAAAACTCGTAATAATTAACCATCATGGTTAAAGAAGCTGGTACACAACGTAGCTACAAAACCCTATTTCCGTAACACAAAATTCAAGTTCTGACTAAGATGAATGACCATGGAATGCAATATTAAATAACGTTCCATTTGAAGAAGTGCTAAGCCTTGGCTTTTCCAGCTTGAAGAGATTGAATCCTCTGCTGCACCTTCAATATCTAAAGAATGCAAAACCAAATGATCAGATTCATCGTCACTTTGGCAGATAAATCTAGTTACAATCTATTATCCACACCGAGGTGCCTGGATTCTAGACTTTAGAGTTTGATATTAAGAGGACACAAACATTTTCCGGTGGTTTTACAATATAATTCAACACAATTTACAATCAAATATTAAAGCTTTGTTTATTTTCTCAAGCTGTAGTCTATGAGCTAGAAACACCTGTAGCAGAAATATGTTGAACGCAATGCCAAAAGTTTTAAAAAGAAAATCAACATAAGAAAAGGAATCAGGAACCTTCTACAGCATTAGTGACAAGATCAACAGATACATCAGGCATGACCGACACATCACCTGTTTAACCACCAATCAAATACACAATCAGAGATTCTAAATTTCCACTCCTCACTAAATTTAAGTAATTAACTCGATAATCACTAAATTCACACTCAAATTAAAATGCCTAACTAATAAACTCATACCGGCGACCATCAACACTGTAAAGTGAAAACAACAATCAACACTGACGGCTGCTTCAATTACTCTGAAGCAGTAGCAGTTCAACACAAGACAAAAATCACTTTAAAAAAAAAACCTACATGAAAATTGTCAATTTCTTTTCATAAAAAAGACCTTAAGATAAAGAATTTAATTGAAATCAAAAAATCTAAGGGAAACCAGTAGGAAGAAGATGACAGAGAAAACGTCCAAATCAACTAAACCTCTATTATATTACAATATATGTAATCGAAATTCGAAACCCCTTTGGCCTTTTACCCCCCACACAAAATACATATTGCAAGACAAAAATAATAACCCCCTTTTAAATGAATAATTAAAAATGAATGAGATCAAAGACATACACACACACATTGACATTAACATTGACATGGAAACAACAACGATTTACAGGCAAATGTTTGTCTAGAGTAAAAAGAAACAAACAACAATAAATTACTATATCTAGATCAGAAAAAATATGCTTAAATTTTGGCTCAAGGTTGGACTATAAGTAGGCTAATATAGTTTACCTTTCCTTCTCAAATTTTGACTTCAGATCATCAAGCTTCGACCTTATCTCAGCAGCCACACTGTCAACGCAATATACAAGAGGCTAAATAATGGCAGAATTTAATAAGAATTAAAAAAAAGGGTTAAACAAACAAATATAACAGTTTTGTTACATCATTTGCTCAAATTAAAGTTAGTCAAGCATCAGTTTGTGAAACCATTAGCATAGACGTAATGATCTTCACGAATCAGTAAAGGAATTGATAGAAAATAGAATAATAACACATGCACCATTCATTCAAATCTGAATACAGTAAAAGTTCAATGATGGAGTTCAAATTAAGAAATTACTACAAATTAAGAAATTACTACTTGTTAACTCGTACAAAATTCCTTGAACTGACCAACCAAAATCATGCATCAAATCGCATAAAAGTAAAAGAACACCTGCAATCAATATGAAAATTATAAATAAAAAAATAGCTTCATCTTTGAAATTGAGGAGGAGGAGGTGGTGAGAAAACCGCAAAGAAATCACAGCTCTAATGTAAAATTCTCATTGACTATAAAATTCAAACAAATATCGTTTTTAAAAGAAAAAAAAAGTGAAATCAAATTTTAATTTTACCTGGAAATTGTCTCTTCGTTCTTCTTTTTCCCGTCCTTTTGTGCTTTTTCTTTGATCAGTTGCAGAGCCGACATGATCCCTTTGAGATCACTGAAATTTCATCAACAAACAAAATGCTTATCAAATTAAAGCACATAAACACATACAGAGAAAACATAGAAGAACAGCAGTCGTGAAGAATGACTTAGAAAGATCAGGATCAGGATCGAAATCATCAATGAGTCGGGTTTTCGGATCCGATTTTCTGAGCAAGGACTCCGATCCACGCTTTTTGTTTCTTGCTTTGCTCGTTGACATTGTTTTGATTTCCTTTCTTTTTACAAAAATTTGGAGTTCAAAATGGAGAAAAAGGAGAGCGAGAGACGTTTCTTTTCTCTGTAAATAATAACTTCACGATTTTACATCTCAATCATACTTCATTAATCGAACCACAACAATGAGAAAAAAAATCGCAGAAAAACCCTAAAAACTAAAACAAGATGAATATCATAAAATAAACTGAAATTTCAACCAAACAAAATTTAAAAAAAAATAGTGAACAATTTAAAAAAAAAAAAGAAAACCCTAGAAATGAAAAGGAAAAAGAAAAGGAGTAGTTATGGTGGGTGAATTTAGTGCAGTGAAATGAAAAGGAAAAAGAAGTATGATTGGTGTAGGTGTATTGACTTGGTGTTGCTGGAAATGGAAAATTTGGGGGCAAATTTTGAGAGTAAAAGGAGATGAGAAAGAAGATGAGAAGCGGGTAACCAAATTTTATTTTTTGGTTGTAAGCGAGATTTTGAAAATGGGATAAAAAATAATAGTTTTTTATGGCGTTTTTAAAAACGTCACTATAGTTCAATTTTTTTTGTGGCATTTTGCTCAAAAACGTTATTATTGCTCAATTTTCCTCCTTCTCATATCTCCCTAAGTTCTCCTACCTCTCTTTTTTCCCTACTTAATCATTTTCTCAAATTCTCCACTTGTCATGAGTAAAATGATAACCGTTTTTTTCTTTTTTATCTCATTCTTGTTGAGCACTAGTACCAACAGTAATAGAAAGAGAAAATAAATTTAAATTTAAGACAAAAATAACAATTCATTCACTTATACATAAAAAAAAAAAACAAATTTTTATCAAATTTTTTTTTTTTTGAAAGAGAAAGGAAATCCAATTGTAAAACGCAACCTACAAATAAATGCAGCATCAGTCAAATAACGTAGATCTCATCAATTGGAGAACATAAATAAATAAAAGAAATGCATGGAGCATGTGGTTTTGCTGTGTAATAAGGACGTGTGCTTATATGATACCCCACATGTTTCTATAATTTCATTGATCATCATATCATATAAAAATAGTTTTGGGATCCTAAGTTTTGTTTAATGGTATTTCCCAAAGCTTATCATATTTGTTGTTGTTTTTGGGTCATAAATGTTTGTTGAGTAGTACATGGGAAGTGTCGTACAACTTTGTATGGTCAATGGCACAATAGGGGACAACATTACGATTCATATTCTTCTTTTAACTATTTTTGTTAGAATTAGGCATATTCTTAGCATCAAAGAATAATCTAAGCGTGTTCTTTATTTCATGATTAAAATATTATATATTTTTAAATATTTTAAAATTAAAATTTCAATTAATTATATTCAAATATTAAACATTTAAAATCCATTAATTATATGATTAACGTAGCTAAGCGTTGAAAAAGTGACTAGAAAATTTGATATTTTTCAAGCTATATTCTATGTAAATTATGCATAACTTATAACTAATAATGAATTGGTTTAATGATTTAAAGAATTTTAAAGTGTTAAGTTCCAGCCGTATTTTATTTAGGTTCGTAATTCATATTTATTATCATTTATGTTTTCACTATCTGTAGGCTCTGTGGCCCAAGTTTGGATATTTCATGGTTATCACTCCAATGGTGCTTTATAATGATATATTTTTATTATAGTTATTTGGGTGCATCTTTTAATTATCATTATGATGTACTTGTAATTTAAAAATGAACATATATATATATATATTATTTAAAAATTGTATTATGTTTAATATAATGTATTCTATAATTTAGTTTAAAAATAATTAAAATAATTTTATAAATGATTATATTTTCAATTTTTAATTGAAATTTATTAAATATAAAGATAAAAGATAACAAAATGGAATTTAGAGTCTGGAAATTCTGAAGTGGAGCCTATGGTTTAGTTGAGCCAAAGTCTCATCCCACAGTAATTGAAACCAAACAGTTATACAGCAAGAAGCTGTATCCACTCCAACCACATCCCATTGCTCTATTCTAGTTGATGAAACAAAATCAACTTGTACTCTAATATATGTGTATGTATATATGTACACCAAATGTTATACAAAATAAAATTACAAATGATTATTAAACTATTCATAAAATTTCATTTAAGTCATTGGATTGTTTAAGTTTTTTTTTTTTTTTAAGGTTCGGTTAGTCAGTTTCAAGCAACAATTCAACGACTGGTACAGTAGATAAGTACCTACTGATAAGTAGAATAACATATCTTAGATCCAAGTTGGTCTAACAGTCAATGTAGGAGATCGGACAATAAAATTGTTTGAATTTTGGTTCATAAATTTATGACGTTTAAAGTTGTTTCATTAAAATAATAAATTATAGAAAAGAAGAGGAATGAGAGTTTTTAATTGATGTAAGTGATGCAAACAGAGAAGGCCATAGAACAATAATTTTAATAGTCTAGTGACTTAAATGAAAACTTTCAAACAATTCAATTACTATTTGATAAGTTTTTGAAATTGAATGACTAAAACGTAAATTTAGTAATAATTTAATGAAGTTGGGAGTAATTTACTCAAAAATAAAATATCTAACACCGACTCTGCAGTCTCAGAGATAGAGGTGATCATGGTCAAAATTTGGGCCCATATAAATTTTTAGGCCCATCTACTAGGCCCGGGCCCGGCCCGAAATACGGGCCTAAAATTTTGTCCAAGCTCGGCCCAAAATAAAATTAATAAGCTCGAGCCCAGCCCGGCCCGGCCCATATTAAATTTTTTTTATTTCATTAAATAAAAAAGTTTAAAAATATAATAAATCAAATATATTTAAAAACATAAAAACAAATATTAAAATAAATAAAAATAATACTAAAACAATTCTTAAAACAATACACAAATTAATAATATAATAAAAGATGGTTATATTAAAAATTTAAAATAATTAAAAATATATATATTAATATATAATTCGGGCCGAGCTGGGCCGGGCCCGAGCCAAAAAACCCTTACCCGAGGCCGGGCCCGCCCAAATACGGGCCTAAAATTTTGTCCAAGCTCGCCCAAAATAAAATTAATAAGCTCGAGCCCCAATTGCCCCGCCCATATTAAATTTTTTATTTCATTAAATAAAAAGTTTAAAAATATAATAAATCAAATATATTTAAAAACATAAAAAAATATTAAAATAAATAAAAATAATACTAAAACAATTCTTAAAACAATACACAAATTAATAATATAATAAAAGATGGTTATATTAAAATTTAAAATAATTAAAATATATATATTAATATATAATTGGCCGAAATGGTAGGGCCCGAACCAAAAACCCTTACCCGAGGCCCGGCCCGTTTTCTAAACGGGCCTCATTTTTTTACCCAAGTCTATTTTTCGGACCTATATTTTTACCCAAACCCTACCATTTTTCGGACGGACCTTCAGACTGGGCCGGGCCGCCCAGCCCATGATCAGCTCTAAGTGCAGACCGTCCATTTCAGCGGCAAGTGAAAACAAATAGCGAACCGTACGCCTGTATGTTGTGGAGCCAAACAAAAGCGAGCACCCTTTCACATCCTCAAAATTATTAATTAATTCAAAAAATGTTTCCTAAATTTTTAATATTTTATTAAATCCAGTATTATTTCAATTTGGTTATACCGTTGGTCTGAACTTCAACTTTATAGATTTGAAGTGTTTAAAATATTAATTATTTAATATATCTTCAATAATATTAGATCTAAGCTAACATTTAAGTCAAAATTTGATGGCTAGTAATAGGATGGCAAAATTATATAATACCCTAAAGTTTAAAAATCAATTTAAAATATAAATTGTAATTCAGGGATATTTATGCAAATAACTCTTGTTTTATTTTCCACAAAAATCAAAATTCTTTTTATTAGAAAAAGAAAAGAAAAAATTAATAGCTTTCTTTTCCACTTTTTTTTATTAGAAAAATTGTTGTGAACAGAAAATAATAAAAATCGAAACTTGGTCCTACCAGCTTTTTTTTCTTTTCAAAGATGGCCTAACCAGTTTTTTTTTTTCTAATAACTTGTAGATTTTTTAAGGGTAAATTATACTAATAATCACTCAACTTTGATCTTAATGACAAAACAATCACTCAACTTTCAATTCAATCGCTATACTTTCAAAACATAACAAATTTATCACTAACGTTATCGAAAAGTGACAAATCAATCTCCCGTTAACATTTTCTATTATAGGCCTAACAGAGTAACTGACCTGGCCAGTTAACCTGTCATGTTGGACATGAGGAGCAAAAAGGTCTTCTTCTAAAGCTGGTCCCTCCTTCCTTTTCCCCTCTTTCTTTATTATTATTATTTTTTTATTTTTGTATTCTATATCTAGAATAATCTCATTTGGTAGAGTTTGATTTTGAAGTTGAATGTTTGAGTTGTATTATATTCATTAAACTTTACCATCAAACCACATCGATTATACTCGTTTGAAATTAAAGATAAAAAATCAAACAAAACAAAAATCAACAACAACCCAAAAGTAAACCCTAATTCCAAAATGGAACACTTCAATTTTAAAAAAGAAGTCAAATAATTAAAAGAATTTTTTTTTTCAAATGAGAAAGGAAATAAGAAGGTAAAAATAATTGTTTGAAAGAAAACAAGAAAGCAAACAAAAATAATACAACTTTCATGAAATTAAAGAATTAAAATTGGGGAAAAACAATAAAAGAATATTTGGATTTCCCCTCTAATTTCTCTTCATGATCGTTGGAAGAAACTTTATCTTCCTCTTTCTAGGGATTTGTTAACAATTGTATTAGTTTTTTTGGATGAATGGATTGTTCTAAAAAGAAATAGAGAGAAAAATATAATATAGAGAGATAAATAAAGAAATTGAAAAGAATTTTAATTTTGATAATAGTCATTTAATTTTGATTTTCTTTTCTTCTTTTCTCTTTCTAATGCCCAGTTTGGATTTTTATTGGGATTGTTTAAATGATAACATAAACTCTAGCGTGACTGATTAAATACCACTTTAATTTTCCGTTAATTTGTAATGAAAAATAGTTAATAAAACTGATTTGTTATTTTTGAACTGAATTAAAAATTAAATAAATATTTTTCATTAAAGTCAAAGTTGAATTACTGAGAGTATAATTTATTATTATTATTATTATTTTAATTAACCGAAGTCTACGGATTCTACAGATGGGTCCAAACTTTTACTCTTTTAAATAACCAAGCAAGGCCGCAAGTCACAAATACAGAAAGGCTCTAAATTTCGAGCTCTGAAAACTTTAAAAATCCATCCCACACCGACCGTTCAAAGTGTAGTGGTTGTCGGCGAGCTTTTTCTGATGGGGATTCGAGAAAGTCACACGTTCAGTGCCTGGAAATGGCTAGGCTTCGTATCTGCAGTATGGGTGCAGACCATTTCAGGCAATAATTACACTTTCTCAAACTACTCTGATGCCATCAAGACGCTTATGAACCTTACCCAGCTTCAGCTTAACAATTTGTCAGTGGCTAAAGATGTTGGTAAGGCTTTTGGTCTCCTTGCTGGTCTTGCTTCTGATCGTTTGCCCACTCCCGTCATCCTCCTTATTGGTGCCATTGAAGGCTTGATTGGGTATGGTGCTCAATGGCTTGTCGTCAGTCAGAAAATCCAACCACTTCCTTACTGGCAGATGTGTATATTTATGTGCTTGGGAGGCAACAGCACCACATGGATGAACACTGCCGTGTTAGTCACTTGCATCCGCAACTTCCGGAGAAACCGTGGTCCGGTCTCCGGAATCTTAAAAGGGTATGTCGGTCTCAGCACCGCTATCTTCACAGACTTATGCTCTGCCCTCTTCTCCGATGACCCAGCACGATTCCTCGTCATGCTTGCCGTCATCCCTTTTGCTGTTTGCCTTGTCGCCATCTTATTCCTCCGTGAAATCCCCCAATCTACTTCCGTCGCTGCAGAGAAGGAAGAAGCCCGCTATTTCGCAATATTCAACATAGTCGCCGTCGTCGTCGCTGTTTATCTTTTAACTTACGACCTCATCGGTTCAACCAATCAAGTGTTTTCGCTGGTTTTCGCGGTTATACTTCTTATTTTATTAGCTAGTCCGTTGGCGGTCCCGATATATGCTTTTGTAAAGAGTTGGCGCTTGGTCGGGTTCGAAGCTGACATGGAGCGACAACAACCGTTGCTGAAAGAGGAAACTACGTCGCCGCCGTCGGAGACAAAGGAGATCATTACCGAAGTGGCAGCAGCAGCTTCGGCGGATGACGCGACGGTGTTAGTGGAAAAGACAAAACCGGTGATAGGAGAGGAGCACAGGATAATGGAGGCGATGCAGACATGGGACTTTTGGGTATTGTTCATATCGTTCCTTTGTGGGGTGGGAACAGGTATGGCGGTGATAAACAACATGGCACAGATCGGGTTAGCCTTGGGTCACGCCGACGTTTCAATATTCATTTCATTGACCAGTATTTGGGGCTTTTTTGGCCGAATCATTTCCGGCTCTGTTTCCGAGTACTTTCTCAAGTAAGCTTCTTCCATTCCTTGCCCTTAACCTCAACTTGTTCCTTTTATTTTATTATTATTATTATTATTATTATTTTTTGTTGTTGCCAAAAACCTTAACTTTTGCTTGATTGTGACTTTTTGTTTAGGATCTTGTACTTTTAGTTGGTGGATATTGATTTATTGATTGATTCAGGTCGACATCGGTTTATTATTAGTAATATGCAACTTGATACCCTTATTTATTTATTATTTTCCATATACTTTGATTTGATCGATGAGTTCATAACAACAACATGGAAGACATTTTGTCTTTTTACTTTTTTAAAAAAAAAAATGTTTAATTTCGTCAAATGTATGCAAACATCACATACAGGTTTTAAAAAATAAACCACAAGAAAACATTTTATGTAAGAAAAATATTTTCTTTTAAAATTTACTTAACGATGATCTTAACTATCTTTTATTAAATATCTGTTGGAGTACTCTTAGATATGTATGATTTTAGAAATATATAAACTGCTACATCTCTATCATCATTTTAATAAGTATGGTTTGGTTTTTTTCTTTTCTTGAGGGGCAATATTTTGTGCTTTGAGCCGCAAAACTGCATAATTTATTTTTATTAATAAAAAAAAAAACTGGTTTACGTTTTCTTTCTGGTTAAGAAACCTTGATTTGAATCCGCTTGTGGTTTGGTTTTTCAACTTGAGTTGTACACGAAATGCTGTTGCTGTTTGTTTTGCTTGTTACGTAATTTAATAAGTTTCCAACTTTTGGAAGCAAAAAAAAAAAAAAATAATGTTTTGCCCTCAATTAATACTGTGATTAGACAGCTTTTGTTGCTTTAATGGATGTTGGGGTTAAATGCATTTTGATCAATAAATAGATGAAACATGCATCATATTAATGCCTTAATGCTGTCATTGATTAGTTATAACAATAGTATATGTGGTTTAGGTTTCAATGTAAAATCTTAGAATGATTGAAGCTGAGTGTTGGTTGCAAAGTGGGTGAACTAATATTGCAAATGGACAATGTAGATGAGGTCATGGCAGGGTTGGCCAATTTGGATAGCTTGATAGGGACTAGTTTTCACTTGGCTCATAATGATGCCTAATAAGATCTATATTCCATGTGCATTGATTTCAAACAGGAAAGCAGGAACTCCTAGGCCACTTTGGAATGCAGCATCTCAGATCTTGATGGCGGTTGGGCTCCTTCTCATGGCATTGGCATTGCCTGGTTGCCTTTACATTGGTTCAATTGTTGTTGGCATGTGTTACGGAGTCCGTCTAGCAGTGACCGTCCCGGTTGCCTCGGAACTATTCGGTCTCAAATACTACGGTCTGCTCTACAACATTTTAATCCTCAATCTTCCCATAGGTTCTTTCCTCTTTTCTGGCCTGCTTGCTGGCTACCTATATGATGCACAAGCTACTCCAACACCAGGAGGTGGGAATACCTGTGTGGGAGCCCATTGTTACGGCCTCGTGTTTATCGTAATGGCTATGGCCTCCCTTATTGGATTTGGGTTGGATGTTTTGCTGGCAATTAGAACCAAGAACATTTATACCAAGATATTCAACAGTCGGAAACCGAAGAAATCTTTGGCGGCATCCAATGGCCAATGATAGACAATTCTGCAGAAAAGGTAAGGCTGGAATTGTAGGATTGATGAGCTCTTTGCTCAGTGATATCCTGCATACACCATTAGCCATTAGCTGGTTCATCATTTTATAAGGTGATCAGTGATTCTGGAACACCACTAGTACTGTATTAATAGTATGATTGTATGATTTTTCTCTCGAAAGAAAACGTGCAATAGTAATAAATTGTTAGAATTTTGTTCAATTCTTGTTAAGACAGCAACATATGGCATATGCCTTCATTGATCTATTGGTAGGCATGTCATTTGGTTAAATGCATTTACTACGATTATCAAGATATATATTAACGTTCTTGGTTCAAATAATTATAGAACTTACAATCTTGCAACTATTTGGGTTGCCCATGATAAAAAATGGTTCATTTGGCCCAGTCTGGTCTAAGAAAATAAGGAAGGACTCTCTGAAAGTCTTGTTTGTGTTTTTGGGTCACATGAGTCGAGTTTGTCTTCGGTTTCTAATTGATCGACATATTAAAGCCTGTGGGCTACAAAAATATGGTCTTATAGGCCCACATTTTGACATCATCTTGATTTGAAAAATATTTTTTTAATTAGATGTGAGTAAAATTTAATTCGATTCAAAAAATAAAAAAAATTTAATTTCGAGTTAATTGAATCAAGTTATTCGAGTAAGCTCGAATAAGAAATTTAGGATTTCGAGTTCGAGTTGAGTTGAATTCTACAATTCAAATAACTTGAATAATATGAATAACAGATTAGTATAAATACCCTTTTGGTCCCTATCAATTTTGAAAATGAGCAAATTGGTTTCTCTCTTAACATAAATTACAAAAATAAAAATCAAAATAATTTTCAAAATTGAAAATAATTTTTAAATTCAAAATATTTTTAAAAATTCTAAAATCTGTATAATTTTTTAAAAATCTAAAAATATATAGAAAAGTTGAAATTTTAAAATTTTATAAAATAATAATTTTGGAATCTAAGTGATTAATGATTCAAGTTTATCGTACTAAAATATCATATTATTATTATGCTTTAAACAGTTTGCAAATATATATGGTTTCAAATTTATATGCTCTAACAAATAAATAGTTATATTGTAACAACATTTTAATTTACAGTATTAATTTTTCTAATTTAACTCGAACAATTTCACTCGATTCGATCGAAAGTTCACACTTAATTCGAGTTATTCGAAAATCTAAATAAGAAAAGATAAAATTACGTCATTTTAATAAATGTTTACCTTATTTAAAGTTAAAAGTCAAAACTATAAAGTTAAAAGTAAAATTACGTTGTTTTGATAAATATTTACCTAATAGTTTTATTTTCCTTCCCGAATTGTCACACTTTCCCTTTTTCCTTTGTTCATGTAAATATAACATCAAGTATAAGATTTGTTAACTTGACACGATTCAACTCGACTTGAAATTTTTTGACTCGATTAAAAAAAATTCAAATTGAATTCGGTTATTATAATAGTATTCATCAACTCGACTAACTCGAAATTTTTTAACTCGACTCGACTAAATCGAATACTCACCCCTTTCTGGCAGGTTGAAGGCCACTCTACAGTGATACTAGAATTGCAGTGAAAATGAAAATGTCTTTACCTTTTCCTTCAATGCCCAACAGGTTCCACGTCCATGGAGGAACCGAGGGATTGGGCATTCAATGTGATTTGACTTTTAAAGCATGTGAATGCATGGTCCCAATATCATGCACGCTTCACGCGTGCAAGTTCTAGCCATGAATGAAGCACCCCTGGAATCAAACTGGTCTGACAATGGAGGACTAGACTTTAATCTAAAGCAGACTTCACCTATTTCCAACCCATTTCCCATTAATTACTCATCTTCAATCCTTGTACAACTTGTGCTTTGTTTTCCAATCTCCATGATCAAAACAAAAACTAAGCTATCCCCCAAACACTAATTTCGGAATCTCTCAGTATTAGCAACAGTGCTTGGTTACACTGGTCACCTAATCCTCGAACCTCCATTATATAAATTTCTTCTTTTACACTTCTCAAAGCAGCCCAAGTTGGTGGCCAAAAGCAACCCAAGTTCTAATAATATTGGTTAAACGAACATTGTTTCAGTTTGCTGACAAAAACCAGAGTTTGGCACACAACCAAATCTTAGATTAAAAAAACACTTAACTTGGACTCATCACTTAGTTCTTAGCAACAAGCCAACTCTCCATTAAAGCTAAAGTGACTAATATTAAGTAAGGGTGGATAGAAAATAAATAAATTTCCCACTTATATAACGTTGAGTCTAAGCCTGTATAACCATATCTGGACATTTAGCAGCAAAGACGAGTTTATTTAAAGTTCACATCAAATGAAACCCTTAAGTAAAACATGTGAGCAAGGCACGGGTTCTCATAGGCCTTTCACTGTTCCCTTGTGATCCCCACCACAAACCTTAATTAGGTACACTCCCCCTCTTTCTCCTGATATCCGAAATCATTTCATTTTTTTTTTCTGTATGGTATATAATGTAAGCTTCAGCATTAGTTCAATCCAATAGCCGTTTGTTCAAAACAGGAACATGAAACATTTTGGTGGCTTCTGGGCTTTCTTCATTCTTCTTAGTGGTTCCTTGGTTGCTTCATATGGTTCTCTCTCCCTTTCTACATTTGGTTTGACTGTTCAAAACATTCTAATGGGGTTTTCAGAAAACTTAAGTGGGTTCTTTTTCTTTTTATTGCTGCAGATGGGCCTTTATATGATTTTAGTGCTTACACAGAGGTAAAACAGTTTTGAGAATAGATCATTTATCTATTGACTGTATTATGAATATGTAGTCTGAAGTTATTTGATTCACCGCAATGTCCATGACAATTGTTGATGATGTTGTTGGTTGCAGTGTAAAGCACAGCCAGAGGAGCCACTGTACCAAGGAGGGATTCTGAAAGATGAGCCTCCCATTATGAAACCTGCCATTATTGGCAAAACTGCAACTGGTTTTTACACTCCAGCTTTTCTCTTGAAGAATCTCACCCTGGGCAATTTGTACTGTTTCTCCAGTTAAGTTCTCCATCTATATGAATTTCGGATACAAATATTAAAACACAAATACTTCAAAAAAAGAATAAACAAGTTCATCGACATAGGTGAACCCTTAATGCACCTGTTACTGACTTACTGGCATGTCACACTGTATCATCCGTGGCCCAACAAGTGGCAATGTTTAAGGTTTGGATTTGTCACATAAAGTGGCAACCGACATATGCAAATGCTAGATATGGCCCCAGTTCAGGAACATCCCCCTGTTGTAGAGGCAACTGCCTTTTTAACATAGACAAAAACTTCTACTGTGAATATCAGACAAATTGTATTTTGAAACATTACAGGATTGGCTTACTCTGTTTGGTGAAATTACAGCTTGGATCAAAATACAAGGTGCAAATTCAGCTCTCATTAGGGCAAGCTTGAAGACAGAAAACAGAACATATAATTGTATAGGGACTGTTTTGGCTAAGAATGGTTGCTGGTCATTTCTCAAAGGTGGATTTGTTCTTGATTCACCTTCAAATTTAGCTTTACTGCTATTCCAGGTGAACCTATTTTCAAACCAATATATATTTAGGCTTTTATATGTGAAAAAGATTGAGCATTAGGTCATGAATGCTGTCATTGATTTTTGCTTCTAAGAACCTTTTTTTTCTAATGTCCTGGATATGCAGAACTCAGATGATAAAGATATTGATATAACAATAGATAGTTCCTCGTTACAGCCATTTACTGATCAAGAATGGAGGTTCAACCAGCAATTCATGATTAACACTGTAATTACTGTTGACACACTTTGTGAAATGATATTTCAACAATGGTAATGTCCAATATCTTAACAAAATTACTTACTGTCTATTTTTTCCCCAGCAAAGGAAGCGTGCTGTAACAATACATGTCTCAGATCAACAAGGTAATAGGTTGCAAGGAGCAGCAATAACTATAAACCAAGTCTCAAAGGATTTTCCATTTGGTTCTGCAATAGCACACACCATTCTTGGGAATTTGCCCTATCAGGTATGTGTTCATATTCATTTCTTAATACATGTCAGACAATGCTAGCTAATTGATCTTGTTTTCTTTTTGTCTTCCAGAACTGGTTTGTTGAACGATTCAATGCAGCAGTGTTTGAAAATGAACTGAAATGGTATGCAACAGAACCAGATCAAGGGAAGACCAACTACACCTTAGCTGACCAAATGCTGGAGTTTGTTAGAGGCCACCAAATAATAGCCAGAGGCCACAACATATTCTGGGAAGACCCCAAGTACACGCCTGCATGGGTTCGGAACCTTACAGGCCCTGACCTACAATCAGCAGTTAATTCCAGGATACAGAGCTTAATGAGCAAATACAAAGAAGAATTCATACACTGGGATGTCAGTAATGAGATGCTCCACTTTGATTTTTACGAGCAACGACTTGGACCTGATGCAACCTTGCATTTCTACGAGACTGCACATCAATCGGACCCTTTAGCAACCCTGTTCATGAATGAATTTAATGTTGTGGAAACCTGCAGTGATGTTAAATCAACAGTTGACACTTACATTGAAAGGATAAGAGAGCTTGAACGCGGTGGCATGTACATGGATGGAATTGGGTTGGAAAGTCATTTTACAGTGCCAAACCTTCCTCTAATGCGAGCCGTGATAGACAAATTGGCTACCCTCAGACTCCCCATATGGCTAACAGAGGTAGATATTAGCAGTTCGGTTGGTAAAGAATTACAGGGGGTGTACCTAGAACAGGTACTAAGAGAAGGGTTTTCACACCCTTCAGTGAATGGGATAATGCTGTGGACGGCTCTCCATCCAAAAGGGTGTTACGAAATGTGTTTAACTGATGAGAATTTTAAGAATCTCCCAGCGGGTGATGTGGTTGACAAGCTGCTGAAAGAATGGGAAAGCGGGGAGATGAAGGGGGTAACAGATGAGCATGGTTCATACAGCTTTTATGGATTCTTAGGCGAATACAAGGTCAATGTCGGATATGGGGACAGGGCTGCAAATTCTACTTTCTCACTCCCCCGTAGCGATGAGACTAAACACTTCAGCATTCATTTGTAGCACCCATGATTCTTGTATATGGAAATTTTAAATTTGATTTTAAACAGTACTCAAAGAGTACAAACACGTTTTGATTCGAAGTTTAAATACTAAACCTAAGGTTACCTCGGGCTATGGACGAGTTGCCACCCCGATCCAATGGATATTGGGCTCAAGCAGCAATGTCCTTGGGACAAATAAATAGTTACGTGGCTTCAATGAGTTCAATCAGCAAGCCACTGAAACAGAATATGTTGTCCAAACAAAGCCATTGGCAGGCAGCTTCAATCACACATTGCTTTGAGCTTACTCTTCAAAATCACACTATCACCGTTCACATTAAAAGCAGATCCATCCCATGTCATTTAAACAATCTTGGGATGCTGATTGGCAAGTATTACCACTTCATTTAATCGCGTTGCATCATGAGTAAACAGTATTGTTCTCTCTCAACGTCTAAACACCCCTCAAGACTTTCCCACTTTAAGGTTCGCCAAATTCAAACCTATGACCTCCTAAATATGAAGTCATTGTTGCAACTTTGGTACCATTTCATCAGACTAACACCAAAATTATATTATGATTGTAAAACGAAAGCCCAAAACCAACCTTCCACAACACCTTGAGAAGTAAAATATACTAGATCTTGTTACATTTATAATATAGGTGACAATAATTATATAAAGTTCAAACTTGAAAGTGTATGTTTTATGTTTTGGGTTCAAATTTTATACTCATCATAAGCATATAATTTTTTTTCTGAATTTTATATAAAAAGATAAAAATACCCTTCAATTAATATTTATTGCTTTGTTAAGACATGAGTTTGCTTATTTAACAAGAGGTGGGATCTAGTTATAAGTGACATCAACTCAATCAAAATCTTTATATATAGTATAAATATAAATAGAGAAAATATTTTGTACACCGCTAGTGGAGTTTTTAGACACTACAAGCAAGACCAGAGAGTTGACAAGTGTCCTATAGGGCATAATAAAATATTAAAAATAAATATTTAAAAAAAATATGCATGCTAATTTTTTAAGGTTTCTTGTGGAATAAAAGAAAAGTATATTGTCAATATATCAAATACTAACCCGTATATATAATTAATGGAAATTTGAATCATAATACTTTTCAAAAGGAAAATTCATTAATTCATTTTATGAATAGGACCATACTATTCGAGAAAAAAATCAGTCATCTTAGGCAGTGAAGGACAGTTCATCAACAAACAAAAGTTTGAACTCAGCATCAATAAAATATTATGGTATATTGATAACTAACTTTGTCACAACTCAAACACAATGTATCAGGAGTGATTGCAAGCATTTAACACGATAAGGAAATCAATCTTGACTAATCCAAAGTGGTGGGGAAAAAATCAGCAAAAGAACTTATCATCCACCAATTTGGAGAGGATAACTATAAAATTAATCCTAAAATCACTAGCAAAAGACTTCATGCACAAGTAAGACAAAAAAAACTAAAACTTGTCCAAGACAAGACAAATTTCAAAAAATGAAGACTTATTAAACAATAAAAGAAACATATAATATTTAACACAACACGGATCGAAACTGACACATAGAACCATTTATAATTCTGAAATAGTCTCAAAACTTAAATAGATTAAGAAGCTGATAAAGAGTCACCATTCGAGTATCTACAATCAACCCAATATCAAAGAGAAACTACTAGTGGTCGATGGATGTTCAGGAACGATAGACACCACCATTATATATCATAACTTGTGAAGATAATAAAAATACCTACAAAATAGATTTACAAACTTAAAAAGATAAATATATAGAATAAATGAAGGGAACAAGTAAAGAAAAAGACAGAAAATAACCAGCCTGAAAGCTAACACCCACTAAGCAAAATAAGAGGAAAAAAATTAGATGATAATAAACTATAGGCTATTGGGCAATTAATTATAGTGAAATTCAGAATTATAATACATGTGAAAATTCTATACCGACTTAAAAGATTGCCCTGACTGAAACAAGCAACAGTATGTGCATGATTAGGCATCTCCATTATTAAGAAATTATGGAAGGCAATTATTCAAGCTCCGTTTGCACAGTGCTTCTCTAAGTTAATTGAGCCGTATTTTCAGGTGCTCAAATCATATGGTAAACATTTCATCATCATTGTACCACCTAAATTGGTCAAAAAGTTGCATGATGTGGATCAAATTTTGCGACTGCCAAGTGCCAAAAGGTCTTTCATTTGCCAAAATTTTCAAAGCAAATTAATCCCACCACTTGGACTTTATTCACTTTATTAAGGTCCCATTACGATTATTTAGGCATATTCTCGAGTACTCAACTCACATTTGAATATAATTTAGGTAAAATCCTATGGAAGGTCCCTGCACTATTGATTTTTGATAGATTTAATCTTTATTTTTTATTTCTGAAATATATTTTCAATTCAAGGGTTTTTTTTTTTTTTGTAAAAATCCATCGGCTTGTTTTTTAAAATATATGCTCCTTGATATATTTTGTACTTCTTTTTAAAATGTGCAATAATGATAGTAGAGGGACTGAGCTCAAAAAACGCATAGTGCAAGGACTTTATGTAGTATTTGACCTAAAATTTACTAGTATTGATTCCTCTTCCACCGACGTCCAAAGTCCAATCATTCATGGCAGACAAAGGCAAAAAGCTGAGCTGAAAACTTGAGACTTAGGGCATCCTTCACATACAACACCCAAATTCCTCACATTTCCACATTACAAACAAGCTTTTAAGGAAGAAGATCCCACCTTTCTCTTTACAATCCAAATTGCCAAAAAAGAAACAGACAACCAAAGCTGAAAAAGCAAAGCTAACAACACAACACATAACCAAAATATCTCTAAATCCCAGAATGTTAAGAGAAACAACAGTTTTAAATGTTTATATAACATTGGGGAATCTTGAAGCTGATGATGGTTTACAATCTGGACCAAGAATCTGTCAGCTTTTTTTTCCTCAAACAAAGGCCAAAACCCCATTTTTACCCATCAAAGCTGCAAATCTGTAAAGAATTCACATTTAACAAAAGCCATAATACAAAAGGATAGGGATGGGCTACAAGTGAACTAATGAAAACAAGAAACACAAAGCTATTGATGTCATGAGTGCAAATGGTAGCAGAAAAGTGGGAGATGGTATTGTTCTTGGTGAATCTCCCATTGCCAAACCAGCTAACCATGATCCATCTGTCAACATGGTTTGCCCAGATCCTGACCCAGTACTTGAACCCGAACCAGGGTATCCGTACCCTGAAACCGAATATCCATATCCATTACCAGAATAAGTTAACCCGGGTTGTGTCCCTGACTCTTGTGGCGTTGAGCCTGTCACAGGGGTAGCTTCTGTAGCTGGCGTAGCATCTCTCGAAGATTTTTGACTGCAACAAAATGCCACATCGTTGGAAACATTAAAAGGGTTAATAATCACTATAATCTTCATCATATTCAGAGTTTAGACAGCAATTTTTTCATTTACCTAGGAGAAGAGGGACAAAAGGTGACCGTATAATCTGCTCCAGTACACGTGAAAGTGCTTGTAGCATCATCGTATGCATAGCTGTAAGATCTGGGACAAGCGGCCTTGAACATCTCAGAATAAACTGAAGGCTTACATGTGGCAGGTGTGCTATACGCGCCACTGCAACAATACTCGGGACTCCCGAATGCCTCACACGCGCTCTTGCAAGCGTCACCGTCCCCAATCCGGAGCTCCGACGGGCATTGACGGTTCAAGTCAGTTGTACACCCCGTCGAAGCACAAAGACCTGATCCACCACTGCCTTCAACGATCATGGGGATATTGTAGCCATCAACAAGGCTGACGTCGTAAAAATCTTGCCCTCCTGTTCCCAGAGTGAACTCAGCCAGAGTCACGGGCGGAGCAGCTCCGAGTCCGTTACATTCCATCTGACCCGACCCGCAGTCGCCCGTTACGCACGTACCAGACCCGGATCCGTCAAATGTGCAGCCCGTTCGACCCCAAAAACGACCCGACCAGCCAGTTGGGGCTTGAAATGAACGAGACGAGTCCTTTGGTAGCTCGAACCCAGTGCTGTCGAGTGTAGGACTGCCTGCATTTGCTAATATCCCA
This sequence comes from Gossypium arboreum, assembly GCF_025698485.1. Classification (NCBI taxonomy): domain Eukaryota; kingdom Viridiplantae; phylum Streptophyta; class Magnoliopsida; order Malvales; family Malvaceae; genus Gossypium; species Gossypium arboreum. The sequence continues at coordinate 101,370,629 of NC_069071.1, read as the reverse complement.
GGCCACACCGTGTAGCCACATCGATTGACAAATGTGAAAGAAGCACCTAATGCACCTGAAAGAAAGAAAAAAAAAACAGATGGGGGTTTTTAGTGTAAATATAAGAAACCACGATGCTTGAGAGACTCCCAGAAAAAAGGAGAGAGCTGGGTTACCTTTAGAGTTCAGAGTTAAGACAATGAGATACAGAATAAGAGCTAATGAGCTAAAGGAGTGAAGAAGATCCATGTCTTCGAAGTTTAGTTTAGCTTAGCTTAGCTACAAGCCTAGAAGATTTCCAAAGCAGAAAAATGAGGAATGATGGAAGAAGAAAGGACAAGCAGGGGAGGGTGAAGTAATTAATATGCCCCCCGAACTCCACGAGAGAGGATATTAGCGAAGAAGAGAGTGAAAAGAGGAGGATGAATGATCAACTAAAAACCGACAGAAGTGTTAATGATATAGAGAGAGTGCATATCAGTACACAGCCACTGCTATTGTAATATAATACTAATTCCTATATCCTTCCTTAATCTTGCTTTCTTTTTTAATCCCCTAGGCTTGTCCTTCTTTTCACTTGTTAACCCTTTTATTTTTGGTTTCTTCATTTTCTTCAAGTAGGAAGTACTGTTTGTTTGTTACTGTTGTCATCATAATTGTCAAAAGAAAAGGTCAATTATTTGGTCTATTTTGTTTGACTTTGCAGCGTTTTCGTTGTAAACCCAAATAAATAGTAATACTGGGAGGAGAATCTGGGTATGAAATTCCAAACAAAACCTCAACCCTAGTTTAGATAAAAGACCAGAGCTGGAATTTGGTAAGAACCTCAATATGGGGTTGAGTTGAGAGAAGACGACCATCTTTTGGGTGGTTGATGATGTATTAGAGGGAATTTAGACTTACCACAACCTCTTTTTTTTTGGTGTTTCTTTTCAGATTTCAGCAATAGAAATCTTTTTTCTTTTATTGATATGTAAATTAATACAATTATTTTGATTATATTAAAAATTAAGTCCAAAAACAACATTGTATCATTGCCTAAAATCAAGTCATACCAAAAATATTTGACACCAAAAAATAAATTTTATCATCATTAAATGCTCCGCCATTGAAACAAATTACATGAATTTATGCATCGAATCAAGATTGATGATCTTATTTCTACCAATATATATATATATATATTGATGATCTTATCCTTCCTGAACAGCTTATAAAATTTCATAAAACGTTAAATCTTTCTGATAAGACGTAAGCTCCAAGTCAAGCAACCGGTACAAGAAGAGCAATGTGAGAGTAAGAGAGTTGACTATTGAAATATCTTCCATTTAACCCTTATTCTTCATTTATTTACTAAGAAAAAAATAAATGGGAGAAGGAATTTAGAAAGATTTCTGCTGTTTTGTAAAATTATAAAATTAGTCATTCAATTATTTACTCAATTATAAAAAAAAATTAATTTTATCACTAACATTCTAAATTATTTTTGTTTTGGTCACTCTTCATTAAATCTTTAATAGAAATGATGATGTGAATTTTATTAATTGTTATAATAACACATTTAGTATTCAATACTTTCATATTTTACCAATTTGATCATAATCTAAATAATTCAATTAATTTGACACTCCACATTTACAAATTCTATTAATTTAATCCTTAAAAATATATAATTAAATGATTTTCCCAACATTCTTATTCTGAAATCCAATCATCATCATCTCCACCATGAAAGCATAAAGTTACCGACGTCAATGAATGTAAAGAAGTTGTAAACCTGAATCAAGTTCAAAAAGTTTCCGCTTTGAGGACAAGCCAGAGTTGGTCAGAGATGAAGCTATGGTGGAAAATCCTGTGCAATAACAGCTTCACTCAATTCAACTCATGATTTCGTCTATTGCACCAGCATCTAAATCAACTCATGATCTGTATATCCACTAATGCATGTGTAAAAGTTATTTCAATTGTATGCATGACGCTTGGGAAATTTGGAGAATTGGATTTTGCGAGTAAATCAGCTTAAGCTTCACTTTCTTCCAATATTTTCTTCCCCTAAACGAGCCTTATTTTTAGCTTCTTTTCATTTGTTATTGTTAGGCTCGAAAATATAATACGGATAAATTGGTTGTAAAAATAAATTTTAAGCTAATATTTTAATATTACTGAGAATCATTGACACGTTTAATATTATTGAGAATCATTGAGAATGCATTGATTCTTTATTATTTTGGATTGATTCGTTTTTCTTTTTAATTTTATGAATTTGATATTTCAAGTATATACTATGTTGAATCTTTGAAATTCTTTGATAAAATTTTTGGGTTTTGATTCTTTTAATAAAATTTTAGAAATTTATAAATATAATCTAGTTTAATATTTGCATAAGCTATTCAAAAGATAAATTTTATTTATTTATAATCAATTGATAAAATTGATTTATAAGATTTCTTTCGATAAACCATAAAAGTAACACATTTTAATCCCATACTTAGCATATTTTTGGATGATTTATTATCTAATTTAGTGAATTTGATGCTCTTAATCCTTTAATTTCATGTTTTATACTTAGGAGAGCATAGGGGAACAAAAGGAGAAGAAAACGGGCAAAAACGGACAACACGGGTTGAGCACAAGCCCATGTGACAGCCCGTGTCGATATCGCTCCCTATTTCCCAAACACGCTGAAAAAGCTAATTTTTAGGGTTTCTGAGCACTCTAAAGTCTATATAAACACACTAGAAGAAGACCTAAGGGGACACACAGAGCAGAAAGCAGAAATTACTCGAAGGAAGCCGTTGGAATCATCTCGAAAGTAGATCCACTTCAAGATTGAAGATCTCCATTCAAATTTCTCTCGAAGTTTATTTGGGTTTTTTATGTCTTATTGTTTTTCTAAATTTGAGATGGTTTCCTTTCACATTATGAACTAAACTCCCTAAATACCTAGGGAGGATGAAACTTATGATGAATCTTATTATTTAATGTTCTGAATTTAATGATAAATACTTGTTCTTGTTCTTAATTATGTGTTCTTAATTCTTGATCTAATATTTTCAAGATATTAATTCAAGTTGATGTGCTTATTCAGTGGAGCAAAAGTCCCTATTAAGAGTAGATCTACCATAATTAAGCAGAGTGGCATGCAACCCTAGAAATAGGGCTACATAAATCTGCCGGATTAGAGTCAAATCTAATAAGAGAATCCATAGATCGAGTTAATGCGACAATAAGGGTTTTAATTAGAAAGAGATTTCAATTAATCGACCTAGAGTCAGTTGTTTTTAGTCTCGAAAGAGATATTAACATAATTTAGAGATTTCGACGGATCAAGACAAGCGAATAAATGGTTTGATTCAGAATCAGAATAATAAGTGAAGTCTAGGTGGATTCTTTCTTGGGTATTGTCCTCCTTATAAGTTTTCTTCAAGTATTTTTCCCAATTCGCTCTCTGTCGTGTTCAATAGTTAATTAGTTAGTTAATTTTAGATTAAAACAGATCCATTATATTTTAGGCTAAATAATAGAAAGATAGTTAATACTAGTACTTTTAGTCCTTGTGAATACGATATTCTGGACTTACCATAACTATACTACCATTCGATGGGTGCGCTTGCCTTAGTCGTGATCGTAGTCTAGTTTAGTGAATCATAAAATGATCATCAATTTTTTAGCGCCGTTGTCGGGGACTAAGATATTAGGAACGCTTGATTTTTATTAATTTAGCCATTTTTATTTTATTGTATTTTTTTTGTTTAGTTTTATTTTTAATTACTAATTTTTCTTTTGTTTGCGTCTGGTAGGTTCTTATAGTTTATGACTAGAAGAATCTTGTCAAGACCTCTACTTTTTTACAGTGAAATTGAAAGCACAATTCGCAGAAATTGTAGAAAAATAAGGCAGAGTTTACAGTATATAGAGGAAGAGCACGAGGATGATACCAATACTACCGATGAGATGGTTGAAAATCAGAATAATCCGCTACCTCTTGTGGTTGCCGCGAATCCTATAAATCAGAATCCTACTCCTTGTACTATGTACGATTATGCTAAGCCCACTCTCATTAGGGTTGAATCGAGTATTGTTAGGCCGGCTATTGCTGCAAATAATTTTGAACTGAAACCTAACACTATACAAATTATTTAACAGTTTGTTCAGTTTGATGGTTTACAGGATGGAGACCCAAATACTCATTTGGCCAATTTCTTAGAGTTCTGTGATACTTTCAAAATTAATAGCATTTCTGATGATGACATTCGCCTTTGGTTATTTCCCTTCTCACTGAGGAATAAAGCTAAACAGTGGTTGAACTCTCTACCACGAGGGTCTATCACTACATGGGAGCAAATGACCGAAAAGTTTCTTTTGAAATACTTTTCGCCGGCCAAGATGGCAAAGTTGAGGAATGATATCTCCTCCTTTGTGCAAATGGACTTAAAGACCCTATACGATGCATGGGAGAGGTATAAGGATTTATTGAGAATGTGTCCTCACCATGGGTTACCCTTATGGTTACAAGTTCGGACTTTCTACAATGGTTTGAACCCCTCAACTAAACAACTAATCGATGCAGCTGCCGGCAGTACCCTAAATAAAAAAACACTTGAGGAGGCTTATGAGTTTATTGAAGAGATGTCACTAAATAATTATCAGTGGCAAGTCATGAGGACAAAACTGACAAAAGCCGCTGGTGTTTTCAACCTCGACACAATCACCATGTTATCAACTAGGTAGAGCTCTTAAATAAAAAGATTGATGGTTTATTTGTTTCTACGCAGATACATCCGGTAATGCAATGTGACACAAGTGGAGGAGGAATGGATAATCCAGAATGCCTAACCTACGACCCTAGTACTACGAACGAACAAGTCAACTATATGGGTAACAATTCTAGACCTCAGAATAACCCCTATAGTAATACTTACAATACAGGTTGGAGAAACCATCCCAATTTCTCGTGGGGTGGTCAAGGACATCAAAAACCGCAACCCCCTCCAGGTTTCCAACAACCATCTTACCAGTAGAAAAATAAGTCGAACCTTAAGGAGATACTAATGAAATTCATCTCGGTGTCAGAAACACATTTCTAAAACACCGAAACAGTGCTTAAAAATCAGCAAGCATCGATTCAAGGGCTCGAGAGACTACAAGGTAGCTTGCCTAGCAACATTGAAACTAATGCAAGAGAGCAGCTCCATGTGATTACTGTTCAATATGAAGGAAGGTTAATTGAGTCTAAACTAGACCCAAGGCAAGAAACAGTGGTAAGTCAAAATGAGGTGGATGAAAGCCAAAATAAACAAAAATCGGTGAGTAAAGAATATACACCCCGCGTGCCATTCCCCAATGTGACAAAGAGAGACCGCACAGATGAAAAATTCAGTAAATTTCTTAACATTTTAAGAAAATTACATATTAACTTATCGTTTATTTAAGCTCTTTCGCAGATGCCCAAGTCAATTAAATTTTTAAAGGAGCTTCTGGTAAACAAACGGAAGTTAGATGATTCGTCGCATGTGGAATTAAATACAGTTTGCTTAACAATTCTACAAAACAAACTACCCAACAACTTGAAAGATCTAAGGAGTTTTACTATTCCCTATTTAATTGGTAGTTTAAATATTGATAATGCTTTGGCCAATTTAGGGGCGAGTATAAATGTCATGCCCTATAAAATGTTCAAACAACTAAGTCTTGGGAAACCTAAACAAACTAGGATGAGTATTCAATTGGCAGACAAAACTATTAGATTTCCTAAAGGTACTGTTGATGTAACACCCCTAACCCATATCCGTTGCCGAACTAGGGTTAAAGGCATTACTGGAAAAAATCAAAATGTTAACATTCATTTCATAAGCAACGAAGCATTAAAGATCAAATATCAATATAGAGTCTCTTATATAGGTCATCGAGACATTAAACATGCATAAAAAAGGGGTCGGGACTAAACCGAACACATAAAAAAAATTCTCTAAAATTTAAACATTTTTCAAACAAGTACAGGTAACACGCCCGTGTGAACAGGCCGTGTGCCTTACACGACATTAGACACACCCGTGTGTCTAGGCCTTGACAAAACAAGGCACACATACTGACTTGCTCACACGGCCACAAGACACGCCTGTGTGCTTTGGCCGTGGTCGAATCTAACTTGGGCCATATGGTTACTAACTTGGGCCATATGGTTAGCCACACGCCCGTGTACCTTGGCCATGCTCGAGCCTGACTTACAATTGTAGGGTACCCCAAGGGACACAAGGCCGTGCAACATAGCCATGTGTCGCACACAGCTGAAACACACGCTCGTGTGGACAAAAATAGGCCATTTGAATAGCCAACTTGCCACCCCAATTGGGTCAAACCTACAAGCACCAAACTAAACATATTTGCACAACATTTTATGACCAATTCATAACCAAAACATAAGCAATTCATGACATATCATTGCCAACCAAATTTCCATATCAATACATCAACCAAATTATAACAAATCTAAAATAAAATCATACCAAACATAAGTTTCAACTTCATGACAAAACCTTATCAATTACCATAACTAACACATGCCAAAAGCTCACATATCTTATCATTTCTTATATTCATACCCAAACACACTAAATATATCATATTGCCTCATAATTCATATACCAAAACCATATCATAATCACATCCATACCAAACCTTATCACATGGCTAAATATATACAATCACAAAACATAATCTAAACACTTCTAGCCTATACATGCCATACTTTAATATATACATTTTCAAAGTACAAAAAATGAGGTTCAATAGTATGGTGATGATCCTTGACGATCCCTAAATGCATAGTAGCTTCGATATCTATAAAACAATGCAAACACATACACAAAGTAACCTTTCAAAAGCTTAGTAAGTTCGTAACAAAATCAACAACAACATATAAAATATGAAACAACAACACATAAGTACTTATAAATTTTCTACTCATCTATCAATTTCATGCCAACATCATCCATATATTTACACCAATTAAATAAACTTTATATGCATAATACCATCTACCACATAGGTATTAAACTTACCTGAACATTCTTGTATTCATTCATTTTCATTCTTACCTCTTGTTCGGATATTTTAAGACTTTTTGAAGATTACCAATGGTTTAAACATCCGCACACGTAGTGCTTTAAAGATTAGCCAAAGCTATAATAATTCCGTACACTTAGAGCTTTCTCAATTAACTGAAGCTATCTTGGTATTGCACACTTAGCGCTTAATATAGCCAAAGCTAATTTAAATCGCACACTTAGTGCCAAATACAATTGGTTTATCATTGTATTCATCCAAACTAAATGTATATACAATCTATGTATAAGAAAAGCATCAAAACATACTTATAACATCATGTTTTACGTACGAACTTACCTCGTACTCGGAGTTGTCGACTCGGATTGTTTACTCAATAACCTTCGATTTTCCTCGGTCTAAATCTGAATTCCTCTTTTAGTGATCTATATGTATTCAAAATTAACCCTTTTAATCACTAAACCATTCAAACAAATCCATATACACAATTAAAGCATATTGCAAACTAGCCCTCACATTTTCACATTTCGACACTTTAGTCCCTAATTCACAAAATCACAAAATACACAAAGTTTGCTTGTACACAAGCTTATTTGAATTTTCATAGCTCCCATACAAGTCCACACATTTCATTTATTTCACATTTTAGTCCCTCAATTTACAGATTTCACAATTTAGCCCATTTTACTCAAAATCATCAAAAATCCAAAGACAAAACATATAAACTCAACATCAAACTTTCATATTTCATCATATAAAAACATAAAACTCATGAATTTATCCATGGCACATTTCAAATTCATCATCAAAATTAGAAATTGAGGCATGGGCTTAGTAAAACACAAAGTAACGATCACAAAAACGTAGAAATTATCGAAAACAAATAAAAAATGAACCTTGAATTAAGCCTTGTGTGTGCCGAAACCCTAAATCTATTTTTCTTTTCTTTTTATATGATTTTTGGTTGATTATGAACACAAATGACCATATTTTCATGCCTTTGTTTTATTTTAATTCATTTAATAAACAATTTACTAATTTACCCTTTTAATAACCATTATAAAATCACCTAATGGATGGTTATTAATGTCTATTCAAACTTCTAATGGTCAAATAACCACATAAGGACCTCACAATTAATAAGCCAAATCAAATAGGCACTTTTAACATATAGCAAGCAACTTTTACATTTTACGCGATTAGGTATTAAGCACACAAACGATTAAATTTTCACACGAAACTTTCACACATACTAATTCACACATCAAAAGCACGGAAAGTAATATTTATCTATTTTTTTGAATCGGATATGTGATCCCAAAACCACTATTCCGACTAGGGTCTAAACCAGATTATTACAGTTGAGGACGTACTCGTTAAGATTGATAAATTTATATTCCCAATCGACTTCATTGTTCTAGACATGGATGAGGATAGTGACTTACCTTTAATTCTAGGTCGACCTTTTTTAGCAACTGCTAGAACTATTATTAATGTTGGTACAGGTGAACTCATACTTCGTGCAGGTGATGAAACGATTACTCTTCAGGCTCGTGATTCGATTGAGATATCAAGTAATGAAGATGACTTTGTAAATTTAGTTAACAAAACTAATCATGTGGTTCAATCCCTTTTGCAGGAAACACTTTCGAGAAGCATAAATAAGCCACGTTTTAGTTCATGCACTAACAATGGAACCATCTATGAAAGACGAATGCTACAGATAGATGAACTAGACGAATGGTGGACTTATGGCAAGGAGGAGCAGAAGCAACACCACGTCAAGTTTAACGATAGAACCAATCAATTAAAGGTTGGATACCAAGTCTTGTTAGATGAAAAGGACCCTCGAATTATCACTACATAGCTCAACGCAAATGGAGCAACTCCTTTTACGGTACTCAATGTCTTTCCATATGGTACAGTCAAGGTAACTTATTCTTATTTCGGCACTTTTAAGGTAAACAGTACTCGACTAAAACCTTATTTAAATAAAGGAATTGATAGCAAGAAAGAGGAGTCTCGACTCAGTGATCTACTGTGACCATGTAAATGAGAGGTAAGTCGAGCTTAGACTCTAAATAAGCGCTTCTCGGAAGGCAACTCGAGCACTAACACCACTAACTAGTTTATTTTTATCTATTTTTCATGTTTAAATGCAGGTTTTTGAACCACACGACCTGGACACACAAGCGTGTCCCAGGCCGTGTACTCTAACAGGGGTTAAACAGTGAGTTACACGGCCTGGCCTGGATATACGAGCGTGTCCTTAACCATGTGGAAACAGGATTTAAAATCCCTAAAAATTTACAGAGACATGGGCTAAAAGAATCCGCATGGGCGTGCGACATGGCCATGTGGACTACAGGGCCTGGACACATGGGCGTGTCCTAGGCCGTGTGATAAGTGAAGTTTAATTTTTTGAACTTAAAACAAGTCAGAGAGCTACTTGAGTGAGGCACACAACTGTGTGTTTGGACACACGGGTGTGTGGGAGACCACACGGGCGTGGAAGAAGAGAATAACGTTGCACATGGCCGTGCGACACAGCAGCGTGAACCACACGGCCTGGACACACAGGCGTGTCTGAGGCCAAGTGACGAGTGAGCTATTATTTTCCTCAACGAACACGGGCTGAAATTCAAGCAACACGAGCGTGTGACACGACCGTGTGGCCCAACACAGACAGTTACACGACCGTGTCACCCATAAAATCCCCAATCCTAAAGTTTTATGTTAGTCTTCTTCTTCTCAAACCCCCTAAGCCCTAGCCGTTGCAACTTTTAACTCCTTTATTCCGGCCACCATGACTCGCTCCTTATCTCGTCGTATCCTTTCCCCTTTCCTTCCTCTTTCTTTTCTTCCCCTTACCATCCCTTCTCCCCCACATTGGCTCTCCCTTTTTCTCCCTTTTCCCTGCATGCGCACACCAAACCCCCACCCACGACCACTGTACCACCAACTATTGCCCCGTCGGTTTCTTGTTATCTCCTAACTTTTTCTTTATTTTATTTTCATTTGCTTTCTTTATTCTTTATTTTTTTATTATTTTATTTTCAGCTTACTTATTATTTTATTTTCAGTTGATGATAATTAGTTTTCCATTATTTATTCATGTTCTTAATAATGTCATTCTCTTCTATTTGTCACAGTACGAATACATTTGCCTTCATTCTTATGCTTAGTTAAAACCATATTGTTTATTTCATTGTTTTGATTTATTTCAGATTACTATTTTCAATTCCCTGCTCATTGGTTATGTGTCCATTGTTTTGTTTTCTACTATTCTTTATTTTTAGCTTGAAATTATTTATTTGTCCTTTTGTCATTCTATTTTTAAATTTTCATGCTTCTTTATTATTTAGGAGTATATTGTTTTTAGCCTACCTGAACTTTTAATTGGGTGCTATTTTATTTATTGATATATTCATTATGACAAACATTCTAGGCAAATCCAAAGTCATCGTCCCCCCTTCGAAAAAGCAGAAGGGTCCTAGCGTGACCTACTTGAGCACCTCTGCCGAGGTTCGTCATCCCTACCTCAGATTCTCTGCAGACCCACCTAAGGACTTATTCCAGCTCCTACGCATGCGATCACTAGGTTTGGGTTGATGCATTGACTGGGCTGCGTTGGAGCAGATCGGACTAGCTGATGAGGTTCGCGCTTTCATTACTACAGCACCATGGGACCGTTTATTTGATATCGTCGAGCCCACATATATGAAGCTTACTTTGGAGTTTTCCTTGACGTTTTACCTTCAGCGCGTAATGTCATTTCATGATGAGCACGGTACCATTATATTCGGACTTGATGGCTTGGTGTGACATATGAGCGTACCTGAGTTTGGCGCAGCTTTGGGCATCTATACCGATGAGTTTATGAGTGCCGATAACTTTCCTCACCTCCACCGTCACATCCGTTACTCACCTGGGTGCTGTTGGACCGATTTCACAGCTAGTCAGATCTCTTATGACGCGAGTCGCTCGAAGGCGACATCTCTTTCTCTGGCTCTACGATACATCCACACCCTATTTGCTCACACTTTAACTGATAGGAGAGAGAGCACAGGAGTTGTGAGTACTAGTGACACGTACTATCTTTGGAGCATAGCAACCGGCCACATATTTGACCTAGCTTATTTCATCGCTCTCGCCTTTCGCCATTAGATAGATCGCCACATGAAGGTCCCCATCTGTCTCGGCCCTTACGTGACTCGTCTTGCTCGACACTTCGATTTACTTGACACAGCAGAGCAGTCCTCGACACTTACTGTAACATCCGAAATAGGGCCTAAACGGAACAGTGGTTGCGAAACCACAAATCCGAGGTAGAATGTAACGGCCTAATTTTCAATGGTGTCAAAAATGGTGATTTGAGATCACTAAATCGGACAAATAAGATTGAACAAGATAGTAACTTAATATTTATGAGTCAAGTAAGAATTTAGAAGAATTTGTGAAATGGTGAAATTAGTGAATTAAAATAATTTATTAGGTCAGACGGGTCAAAAACGAGGTATCGAGACGTCGAATTTGAAAATCGAGCTATAAATATTTTTATAAATATTTATGAAGTGTCATTGAGTTAGTATTAAAGTTTCGTTAGAAAATTTTGATGTTTGGATAGCTAATTAATTAAAAAGGACTAAACTGAAAATAGCTCAAAATTTGTTAAATTGTGAGTAAATAGCTTAAGTATTTAAAAAGATGGATTTAAAGAGCAATTAGACCCAAAGGTTAATGGCTGGACGGTTTGGGTATGAAATAAGCAAGAAAACAATGTGAACAAGGGACAAAATTGGAATTAGCATAAAAGTAAATAGTTAAAAAATGATGTAATTGAAAATCTAGACATTTCTTCATCTTTCTCACCGAAACGCCGTAACAGGTCTCCTATGCTGGTTTTTCATATTTTTGCACCATGTAAGTTCAATTTTACTATTTCTTAGTAACTTTTATGTTTTGTGACTTTTACAATTAGGTCCAATCATCTAATTCATTAGTTTTTGATTTGGTGGGTGAAATTGGAAGTTACCCTGGCTGAGTAAGGGTAGTTTATGATGAATTATTATGAAATTGAAGTTCTAATTTCATATTAAGGTTGTTTTATTAAGTCATTTTGATAGAAAATGGTATTTAGGACCTAATTGTGAGCAAAATTGTGAATTAGATGTTGGTGTTGAAATTCAGAATATCAAAGGCTGTGAAATAGTTTATAATGATAAAATAAAAGTGTTAATTTAGAAAAAATTAGTTCAATTGATGGGTGAATTGAGCAGGGACTAAATTGTAAAAAACTGTAAATTTTGGGGTAAAAGTGCAATTTCGAAATTTGAACAGCATAAATTGTGAAGTGAAATAGAAATCAAATAAATGCTAATGAGTAGAAATATTTTATATTATAGATCAAGAATCCAAAGAAGAACGAGGAAAAGAAAAAGTAAAGGACTAAATTGTAAGGTTTAGTCACATTTTGTATCAAGGTAAGTTTACAGTAAATAAATGCAATATTCTTTTATTTACATTATTATTGTCAATTTCCAGCATTTATATATTTATGTTATGAGAATATTTAAAGTCGAATTAAAGGCGAAGTAACAGAGAAAAAGCATCAGGAAGCCCCGTTTGAACCTTAGGAATGTTAGGATATTGGGGTTGACAGGACAGGACAGGACAAAAATGAGCCATGTAAGTCCATATCAGATATATGGCTTTGGAGACAGGAATGAGCCATGTAAGCCAATAATATATATATATATATATATATATATGGCATTGGAGACAGGAATAATTCATGTAAGTCCATGTCGAAGACATGGCATTGGCAGGATATTGATAGACAGGAACGACCCTAGTATCCTTAGTATTCCGAGTGGTTCAACGGGTCATTGTACATGTTAAATTACAGTGAATTATCAGCAAAAAGGGAAGGTAGACTATATTTATGAATAGTGAAAGGTCAGGTAAGAAAGAAGGTAAGTGAGTAAAGAAGAAGGTAGAAAATGAGAAGTAAAGGAAGTTTATGAGGCTAGGTGACATTATGTATATTTATTCAACATGTTGAATGTTGTAATTTATTTGCTTGTAAGCTTACTAAGCCTAGTGCTTACTCTCTTTATTTTATTTTTCTTATAGTTTTTATCAAGCCACTCGGGGATCGAAGGAAACGTCGGAGACCGATCACACTATCGAAGAAACCACATTGGTATAGTTAAGCGTTTCGTTTTGTGTATGGCATGTATAGGAACTTGGTTTCTTTTAATATGATATGATCAATGAATGATGTGTAAATACTTTCTAGTGATTAACTAATAGAATGGCTTATGATATACATGTTTAATAGTATGTATGATTAAGTAGTAACTATCACATGAAAACTATGAAAATGTGAAAGTAACTTAAAAACAGATTCAAGTATCGAAATAACGTGATTTTGAAAATCACAAGAAATTGTAGAGACATGGGTTGATGGTGAATAATATATGAAATTAAAGCTCATTGTGTCTATTTTCATATGGAATAATCAAAACAGGTAAAGGTTTTGTATTTTATAAGATATCTGGGTTTTAGTGAAATAGGGCCAGAGCAATTTCTGGATCCCCTGTTCCAACTTTAGAAATTCACCATAAATTTTAAAAAAATAATTAGGTGGTGTACTTTATATGTTTAGAATCCTTATTGAATCTAGTTTTAATGGAAACAAGCGGTATAGTCATATGAATTTTGTACAGAGAGAAAAGTGGTTCGTAGTAAGTAGAGGCCAGTGTAGTTGAATTCTGAAATAGGGATAACTTTAACTAATAAACTGTACTAATTGGATAAGTAAAAAATTCTAGAAAAAAATTAATAGATAGATATATGAGTCTAGTTTCAGGAAAAATTTACGGATCTTAATTTCAAGTTTTGAAACTCGAGAAATGAATTTTTAAGCAACCATGACGCAGAAAATAGTTTATTCCGAAAATTAAAATAAGTGATTTAGAGTTGTTTAAAAGGTAAGATAAGTTTAGTAACACCTCAAGCTTGACTCCGGTGACGGTTTCGGGCGTGGGGGCGTTACACTTACCCTAGTGGGTTAGGTGTCCCCTTAAGGCATCTCAAGCATAATCCACATAAGGATGATCGATTGGCGACGTGGCGTGTGTAATACCCCGAAAATTTTTACAGTAAAATATTATCTGTGATATAGTAAAATAAGGAAATAAAGTGACAAAAAGGGAATTTTTGAGTGATGTCAATATTGAGAAGTATACTATGATATATTAATTCAAGAAAGGACTAAATTGCAAAGATGAGAAAAGTCTTGTTGCATAAGAGTAAATACTTAAAATTTAAGGGGTTGAAGTGTAAATATAAAAAAGTTGAAGGACTAATGGTGCAAATATTTTAAGGGTGGAATGATCTAGAAACCAAGAAAAATTGATGAATTAGGACCAAATTGAATAGGTAAAAAATTATGATGGACTAAATCGCAATTTTACCAAATTAAGTGATGACTCAATGATGGAATTCTAAAAGATCATGAAGGGCAAAATGGTCAATTAGTAAGAGAGAGAATTCTAGAATGTAATGATTATGTTGATGATATTTTAAATTAATTAATTAGATAAATATTATTTTATTAATATTTTATGAGATGTTTATTATTATTATATTATTATTTATTTAGTATAAAAGGAAGGAAAGATGAAGAATTATCAACACATTTCCTTTCCCATGCAAACTAACGTAAGATAAGAAGAAGAAAAGAAGTTTGCTTTCTTTACAATTTAGTCCTTCCACCAAAAATTCATTATTTTCACCTAAAATTGAAAGAATTTCCATAGCCATCAAGAGAGAAAGATAGCAAGGAGATGATGGGGAGCAAGAATATCAAGTTGGATTCAAGAAATCGAAGCTGGAGGAGAGAGAAAATCAAGTTAAAGATTGAAGTCAATAAGAAAAGGTAAGTACATTAAGATTTCAATATGTTTTAAGTTTGTTATTATTGATAAAGCATGGAAACAATGTTATAGTAGAGTTTTCTTACATAAGGTCCTATGTTCTTGATATGTTAGTGAAGAAAAAATAAGAGAAAGTGATGAGAAATGGTGTAGAAAAGAAAATAAGGATGTTACAACATGGTAATTAATATCTTGTACTAAAACAGTTTTGGACAGCAACAGTAGTCTAACTTTGAAAAATCATCAAAAATTGTAGAAATCTAATTATAGGATGAATAAAATATGAAATTAAATCTTATTAAGTCTAGTTTCTTATATAAGAAATTATGTAAGAATGGAATTCTAAATCATGAGATATGATGAATTTTGTGAGACAAGGTCAGAATGATTTCAGGTTCCCTTGTTCTGAATTTGTAAAATCATAAAAAAAATTGGATAAAAATAATTATGGGGTTAAATTTATATTTTTAGAATCCTGAATGAGTCTATTTTCAATAGAAACAAATATGAACATCATTCGAATTCTGTACAAGGAGATAATTAATTTTTAGTGAAGAAGGGTCACAACTGTCAGACAGCAGAATAGGGGTAACTTTAAAGAATAAACTGTACTTATTGACTGAACCAAAAATCCTGAAAATTTTATGGTAAGAATATATATGAGTCTAGTTTTAGGGAAAATTAGCGGATATTAATTTTGATTCCTATAGCTCCAGATATAAATAATTTAGTGACTATGACACAGATGGACAGCTTGAATATTCATAAAAGTAAATAATAAAGATTATAGATAATGTTACTTACAAGTGTGCTACATACATCAAGGATGTGGAATGGAGAGGAGGAGGAGGAAAACATATATGAATATTCATTAAGTATGGCTAATTTGCATATTTTAGGCTTAGGGACTAAATTGAATAAAAGTAAAACTTTATGGGTAATTTTGTAAAAATGTTAGAAATGACCAAATTGCATGAAATGGATTATTTTATTATTTAAATTACAAAATTGAATGAAATTATTAATTTAGTTCAAGATCGGGGGAAAACATGTTTTAGGGATTAAATTGAAAAGTGTTGAAATTATAGAAAATTCTAATATTTTATAGAATTCATGGACTGTTATCAATATATATATATGAGAATAATAGCTGAAAATAAGGATTAAATTGCAAGATTTTTATTTTCCTGACCCTAAGGATGAAATCGTCATTAATTAAAAGTTTAGGGGCAAAATGGTAATTTTGCCTAGAGCATTAATTAAATGCATTAGAAGATGAAATGAATGAAAATGATGATCAAATTTATTTATAAAGATCCGGACGACTCAAATATGAGACTTGATTGTGGAAAAGAAAAGATATCGGGTTAATGAAATTATAAACACAAACAAGCAATGAGGTAAGTTTGTGTAACTTGAATTGTATTTTAAATACTTGAAATATGTGGTTATGTGATGAAAATATGATTTGAATGTTCAATTCATGATATTTGATGAAATATTGATAATACTCGATATAAATTGAAAATAAATCCCAGTTGAATGAAAGGAAAATTCGATGGATCTCTGAAAAGGAATTGACGGTAAAAAGGATATAGCCCGGACGGGTGATCCTATTTTGATATAGCCCTCCCGAAGAATACGTGTAAAATGGATTTAGCCCAGACGGGTAATCCGAATTAGGGTCTGAATTTAGCCTGGACTGGTAATTCAGATCTAAGCTCATTAGAGTAATTGTCGCTGCGAGGATTTAGCTTTGGGTGGTAATCCCACCGTAAGGATGAGGTTCGCGAGTGTGCTCTCTGATATGAAATGTGTAAGACCATGGTTGAAAGATACCATGGCAGCCTGATATGAAATGTGTAAGACCATGGTTGAAAGATACCATGGCAACCTGATATGAAATGTGTAAGACCATGGTTGAAAGATACCATGGTAACCTGATATGAAATGTGTAAGACCATGGTTGAAAGATACCATGGCAGCCTGATATGAAATGTGTAAGACCATGGTTGAAAGATACCATGACAACCTGATACGAAATGTGTAAGACCATGGTTGAAAGATACCATGGCAACGTGATATGAAATGAACAAGACCATGGTTGAAAGATACCATGGCAACATGACAGAAAATGAGTAAGACCATAGTTGAAAGACACTATGGCATCATGTCAAAGATAAATAAGACCGTGGATGGGAGATGCTCTAACATCTGTTGAACAATTGATATTCAGGTAATATGTATCAGATGACGAATGGTTATATGAAATAATTATGAATATAGATAAACGAAATAAGTATAAGTACATGGAATATAATTTATGTTAAGTTTGATATAAGCTATTACCGGAATAAATATACATAAAATATATGGAAATGATGGAGCATGAAATATTGATATAATGAAATGAATGATATATGCTTATGAAGAAACGGTAAGAGCATGATATGTTTCATGACATGTACATATATGATTATCTTTGATATGTTGATACAAGGAAATTATGTAAGTTGAGACTATTATTAAACTCAAGTGCGATATGTCGAGAAAATAGATATATCAATGTTGAATTTATATGAGATATGTGCAAGTATACTAACAATGTTGCTGTTTGATGCTTATACAAGTGTCAAACTGTTGATTGAATGGTATTATATTTATTTATATGATGCATTGAATCGGTAAGTATTTAAATTTTTTTAGTGATCTGTAAATGGTAGTAATGCTCCGAAACCCTGTTCTGGCAGCGGATACTGGTTAGGGGTGTTACAGCGTGGACCCTCCTCAGTATAGACTATTTTAGTCTGACGTCCAACATGACCCACAGGACTTCACTGATGATGTTTGTCCCTGTCACGAGGATCTAGCTCAGCCACCACATTCGAGTCATATACCGACCCATTCTACTGCTAGCTCTCGAGGAGTGTCTTATGAGGAGTTCATGAGTTTCCGTTAGTACTGTACTGAGGGGTTTGACAGTCTTGATTCAACTTTGCAGTAGATCTGTTAGCATTTACATATTACTCCTCCAGCGCCGACGACGCACGCATCTGATGATGAGGACCATTGAGTCAATTTGTTTTATTTTTATTTTTATTTTTATCTTTATTTTTATTTGTATTTTTATGTTTATTTTGTTTTTCTATTTTAAACTTTATTTTAATTATTATGGTTGTTTCTAATTGAGTAACCCTCTTAATCCTCTTCGGTATTGTGTTTATCTTCTTATCAGTTGCTCAGAATTTTGCAATACTGCTACATTTATCTACAATTCCGCTTTTCACTATTTTGGAAATTTCATCCACAAATCAGGGCAGTTTCAATTCTCTCCCTCTCTTATGATACTTCTATTTCTATTGTGTTTATCTATTTTTGTACATTAAGGACAATGTACATCTTAAGTGTGGGGAAGTTATTTATATAATTATTTGAAAATCCCTGAAATATACCTTGTGCTTAAATAATTTTCTCATTTTACTGTTAGAATAAATTTTTCTTCGATTTATGATTCTTATTGTTGTGTTTTAGATTAAATTCATAGATACTTGTACGTTGATGGTTTAAACTTTAAGATACTAGAGAATCAAGCATGACAAGTCTATTTTTCAGAATTAAAATTTTTTAAGATGTTTCTCTAAATTGAGGTATTACCTTGAAGTTTGAAAATTTGCAAGATTGACATCAAAAGCCATAATTTTTGTGAGATTTTGAGCCTTTAGAGCATACATTTTTTTTCGTGCTCACTTTATTATTGGTTATGAGTGTGTCAATAGTGAATTGTTATTCTAGAACTTGCTTCGATTATACATGTCAAGACTACACCTGTGATTTGATATATTGAGATGATAAAAGCACCTAGGTTTTAACCCGCTTACCCCACAAAAAGCCTACCTTCAAAATTAACCCTTAGTGATCCCCTTTGAGCCTAACAAATCGTTCCTTAATTTACCCTTAATATTAACCCATACATCATACTTTTTGATTCATTGAGAATTTTTCCTATTCTATTGATTCCTTTTTTGTCGAGATTTGGTTTGGTTAATTGCCTAACTATCTTCTTTTATTTTAGTTGTATAATTTTCTCTTATTATTCATTCATTCAAAAAAAAGTAATAATAATAATAATAATAATAATACATATATGTTGATTGTTATTAGTTCTTTGTTTTGAGCTTAAGTAATTGACTTCATATTCTGAGAAGAAGCTCATGTTTGTCTTTAATAAATTCGATTGATGTAATTATTTATTGTTAGTTTATTTTTCTAGTTAGGTAATTTTCAATTCGATCTCGATTCTAACCTTTTTTTTTAGCCTTTATCCATACCTTTAACCCAAGCCCTGTTACAACCGTTTAAAGACCTTTTGATTTGTGTATCATATCATTTATAGTGGTGGAGATTTGATTTTCATGCAAGCTTATGGTAATAATCTTTCATGTTTGACTTTTGAATGCTTAATTTTTGAACCTTAAACACTTTAAGCGATTTGAGTGAATCTTTAATGAGGATGTTAATTATTGTTGATTTTTGAATTAAAGGTAATTATTTAGATAAGGGGAAACATCTATATTTTCATGCTTTAAAAATGATAGACTTAAATCGCTTGTGTATTTAGTGCTCTTTAGTTGAATTATCAATATATGATTATTTGTGAATTATGATAAAGCATTATGAGAACTATGAATTGACAAAGTTAATTTTAATTGTGAGTTGAGGATTTTGCTTAAGGACAAACAAACGCTTAAGTGTGGAGATATTTGATAAACCATAAAAGTAACACATTTTAATCCCATACTTAGCATATTTTTGGATGATTTATTATCTAATTTAGTGAATTTGATGCCCTTAATCCTTTAATTTCATATTTTATACTTAGAAGTGCATAGGGGAACAAAAGGAGCAGAAAACGGGCTAAAAACGGACAACACCCACACGGGCTGGCCACACATTATGTGGCAACCCGTGTCAATATTGCCCCCTATTTCTCAAACACGCGAAAAAAAGCTAATTTTTAAGGTTTCTGAGCACTCTAAAGTCTATATAAACACACTAGAAGAAGACTTAAGGGGACACACAGAGCAGAAAGCAGAAATTACTCGAAGGAAGCCGTTGGAATCATCTCGGAAGCAGATCCACTTCAAGATTGAAGATCTCCATTCAAATTTCTCTTGAAGTTTATTTGGGTTATTTTTATGTTTTGTTGCTTTTCTAAATTTGAGATGTTTTCCTTTCACATTATGAACTAAACTCCCTAAATACCTAGGGAGGATGAAACCTATGATGAACCTTATTATTTAATGTTCTGAATTTAATGATAAATACTTGTTCTTGTTCTTAATTATGTGTTCTTAATTCTTGATTTAATATTTTTAGGATATTAATTCAAGTTGATGTGCTTATTCAATGGAGAAAAAGTCCCTGTTAAGAGTAGCTTTACCATAATTAAGCGGAGTTGCATGCAACCCAAGAAATAGGGTGACATAAATCTACTGGATTAGAGTCAAATCTAATAAGGGAATCTATAGATCGAGTTAATGCGACAATAGAGGTTTTAATTAGAAAGAGAGTTCAATTAATCGACCTAGAGTCAGTAGTTTTTAGTCTCGAAAGAGATATTAACATAATTTAAGAATTTCTATGGATCAAGACAAGTGAATAAATTGTTTGATTCAGAGTCAAAATAATAAGTGAAGTCTAGGTGGATTCTTTCCTGGGTATTATCCTCATTATAAGTTTTGTTCAAGTATTTTTCCCAATTCGCTCTCTATCACGTTCAGTAGTTAATTAGTTAGTTAATTTTAGATTAAAACAAATCCCTTATATTTTAGGCTAAATAATAGAAATATAGTTAATACTAGTACTTTTAGTCCTTGTGGATACGATATTCTGGACTCACCATAACTATATTACCATTCGATAGGTGCGCTTGCCTTAGTTGTGATCGTACTCTAGTTTAGTGAATAACAAAACGATCATCATTTTCTCTTCTTTTCGCACAATTATTTTATAAATTTTGGTTAAAGTCATTATTAGATTAAAATTACAGACTTACAACTTTTTGCAATTGAAGAATTCTAATTGGGTTGTATAATTGGTTTTGAAAGTTAATTCACTTGATAATCGAATAAAATAATATTGTTAAGATGTTATGTTTTTCTTTTTGCACTATTTGTTTTAAATTTTATGTTTGTGGTTGGATATATATGTAATTATCATCTTTTGTTTTTATTCATGATGAATTATATTCACAATTGAATTCAATTCATATATACAAGTGATTACTTTTGGTTCTGCTATAATTATTTTATATAAGTTTTAGTCTTTATGGAACTGACTAAAATTAAAATATTTGAGATTTGTTTTTAATATGGCGGCTATAAATTTTCATAAGTAGTTGAGCATATGAAGGCTTCCATACAATTTGAGATTCTCTTTATATTTGATAGTTATGGATTTTTTAAGTATTTGTGTGTATAAAGAAGTTTTATGATAATGTCTTTATTAATGAATATAAATTTGAGTTTACATGAAATATGTAAGGCAAGTCAATTATTATTTTTCTATTATTATATATTGTGTGTATATATATTATATGCATATAAATGACTTTGAGAATTAATGCATGATTATAGTTTGCGTGAATAGGTGTTTATAACCATTATTCAATAAGATATCTTTTATAGTTTAATTGGTGAAATTAAGTTTTGATGGATATCGTTGAAGTTGTTTTTTTTTTTTGTTATGGTTATATATTTAATCTTGTTGGTGCTTTGGTGCAAATTCATGTCAACTATATACATGTCTAAATAATTTGGTTCTAAGTTTGGATCTATAATATTAGGTTTTGGCATCTTATGGTTCCAGATATTTGATTAAGTTATGATGACATGGTTTATTGTATGGATTGTGGGATATGCCAACTATTATGGTTTTGTTTTTGGGATTTATTAGCTTGAAAATATTTTTCAAGTATTCATATGAATTTCTGTTTAATCATAAATACAACTTTAGATTTACTTGGTATATTCAAGGTAAGTTTTTTTTATTTGATTATGAATACATGTATATACATGAATTGCTTTGGTGTTTTTGTGTATGCCAAAATTATGAATACATATGCTTATTAATTATTTGGCTTTGAACCATCACATTATTCCTGTTTAGTTTTGATATATATGGTTTTGGAACCGAAAAAAAAGAGAGTCAAAGATTAATGTTTTCGGTTTTTTATTAAATTATTAAAATAACCTTATTTTGGGTTATTTCGGAATCTATAAAGCAATAAAAAATAGTTTTGACCTTTGACTATTGGGTAAATTTTAAATTTAAATATTGGTATGTTTATATATATTTTAAAATAACTTAATTGAAATAATAAGTTTCCAAAGTGATCTCATTATTCAGATTATTTTGTTTTAAAAATATAAAAGGTTGTATGCATGTAACTTAAGCTATATTCATATTGATTGGCCTAATGGAAGGTTAATAGTATTACATGTGCAACTGTATTAATAAACATGTGACGATTATTCAATTTTACATGTGAGTAATAAAACTGCCCAAAGGAAGATTTATTGTTCGACATGTTCTTATTGTTAGTGTTTGATTACTACATCAAGATATCACTTACAAGTTAATATTTTGTCTAAAGATGAAATATTAATGGAGTGTCTGATATCTTGATATGAAGTTTTCCTTTATTCAAATTATTTTGGTTTAAATTTAAAGTCTAATGTGATGTTATTTTGATTTATTCATTATTATTATATTTACCAACATCATCTGTATCTTTGTTTTGGGGTAAATATATATACATATATACACTATTATCTTTTAATTTGATTGAAAGATGAAATTAAAAAATATATTTTGAAAAAATAAATTCATATTTTGGATTTGATTTTTAATTAAGGATATCTAATATTTTAAATAGATTAGTTGAAACAAAATGCTGCTATAGTGATTGTAACACCCCAAGCCCAGCCTAGACGTTATTGTTGAATCTGGAGATGTCACAAAGAAAGGTTTAGAAAAAAAAACCATTTCGATAAATCATCCGAATTTTACAACTATTACTGAAAACGTTATTTAATTAATTCATTTGTCAAAACACATTTTACAGCGGAAGAGTTTGAAAATCGATATATTTGAGTTTTTAGAAAAACCTTTGTTTTAGTAAAAGTCGTGTTTGTTTTGCCAACTGTTGCAAATAAAGAGTTAAATAGAAAATCCTATCAAAAATAAATCCAAACAGTCTGAAAACCCCCTTAATTACAAAACTCCCAAAAATAATCCTTAATTAAGCAAAAATCATTAATTAAGAATAGTTCACAAACTTGTGGTCACCGTGAAACTCCATTGCACCGATCCGCCTAAGTCTATGGATTACCTGTGTAGAATAGACAAACAGTAGTGAGTTTTCATAAACTCAGTGTGTAACCCAACAAAAATAGACATGCTATACATACAGAAATCACTTATACAATCAGATACGGATTCGAACTTAAGTCTATTTCAGATACAGATAACATAATTAGATAAGCAGTGCAGATATACAGATTCCTACCCCCATCCTCTATATACCAACTCCGACCATCCTATCACACAATGTAAGGTTAAAAACACTCACCCATCCTTACACACCATATAGTGTCATTACAACACATAACAGATATTATGCAGTCAAGCTACCAGAATATAGTCGAAGATCACCGTAAAGAACACTTCCTCCACATATACAATTCTCACCCCAAACATATATACAGAATAAAGATACAGAAATATCATGCTTACATGCTCGTATATAGATAATATATATTTAACAGAATAGTCAGACATGTATAACAGTGTCCTATTCAGAGTAGAATATCAGATCACATAATTTAGGGTTTGGTTAGCCCTTACCGACCCTACAGTAGGCCCACAGTCTATCAGAACAACCTGTGCGACGCTAGGGAAAATTTCAGAATTATGGGCTCATATGCCCGTATGGCTTTCCAATATGAGACCACACGCCCAGATTGGCCTCACCCATGTGACCCACATGACTTGGCCGAAAACCTACACGCCCGTGTGGCCTACACGCCCAATTTGGCCTAGCCCTGTAGCCCACACGGCCACACCTACACCATCAAACGGTCGTGTCTTGCGCACGACCGTACCTTTATCAGACACACGATCGTGTCTTGCACACGGCCAACCACATGGCCAGTCACACGCTTGTGTGGCATTGACAGAATGTTTTTTCATTTTTCACCAAAACTTGTTTTTCTATGATTTGGGAATACACTTGACACGGTTTTAATGCAAAATCACTTCTGAGCTTACCAGCACCTAAAATCGATACAACAACTTTTTCAAAATCAGTCTTAATTCATAATTAAACCGAAACCACATAACTGACAACAATTCAATTCAAGCATTCATCACTTATCCCGAAGTCCCGAACAATACCGACTTTGATTCTGCAAGAGAAGGACCCCGTTCTTCACGATTCACTGCTAATTAACCCAGAATCACATTACCTAAAGAATCAAAATTGGCATAAAACAGTAAAAACTATTACTCCTATCCTGCACAAAATTCACTGTTGTCACTTACCAGACACTCAAAGAATTTAACAAAAATTGCACCATCACAATTTTGGAAGAACAATATTAGCAAATCAAAGAAAAGAAAGGAATTTTGGATGGGAAGAGTTTACAGAGGAAAAAAAGTCAAAAATTGGAAGAAGGAAATTTTAGGAAAACTATAAAATAGAATAAAAACAATTTAGATAATTCCCAACTCTCCACTAACAACTCAATCTCAACTACCCCTGAATTCCAACTCCACCGAAACTCTATCAGAAAACCGAGTAAAGATTAACATCTTTGCTAACCCAGGGATTCAAACATGGGACCCTCAACACACCAACTCCTTACCACTCGAACTAGCAGGCTCATTCTGATATGAATTAACAGACAATTGAATATAAGCCCACTCAATAAGAGAAAGGCTTGGTGTAACGACCCGAAATTCACGGTTGTCGAAAAGTGTATTTTCGGGTCATTATTTCCGTAAAACAGATTCTTAAATATTTATTAAAAATATTTACGAAGTTAATAGTGTGGTTAGTTAGGTTTTGGTTAGGTGAATTAGATTAAATTAAGGTTAATTAGGTATAAGGATTAAATTGAATAAAGTGTGAAAGTTTAATTATAGATTAAAGAAAAGTTGAGGATTAAATGAGAAAATAAACCATCAAGTAACACTTGTATAGTAAAAAGTAAATAATAGTGTATGGTGACAATGAAATACATTTATACAAATAATGTACATAAGTATAAAATAATTATAAAAGTAAATACTTAATATTTAAGTATAAAATATAATAATTACTAAATAAATAAATAAATCAAATTAATACAATTGGATGGTAATAATAATGTACATGTGTAATAAAATATACATACATTTGTAATAATATATGTATTTACTTATTATTTAAGTAAATATATTATATTAATATTATATTATTATATTATTATGTTATTATTAGAATTAAACAAAAAAATAAAGGAAACAAAAGAATGAAAAGAAACTGAATAGCCAAACGAAAAATGGGAGAAGGAAAGAAAGAAAAAGGGAAGGAAAAGAATGGAAAAATAGGATTTTAAGGTTTCAAGTTTAAGTGGTAAGTGAATTTAGCCCATTTTCTTGTAATTTTTATGTTTTTAGAATCCTAAAATAAAATACTATTTGATATAAATGGAAATTTTGAAAGTTAGTTGATTTTTAGATGTGGTTTATGTTGAATTAATTGAATAATTAGGGTTAAATTGATAGAATTTTAAGTTAGAAGTGAAATAGGGATTGAATTGTAAAATAAATTATAAGCTTTGAATAGTAGGGACTAAATTGAAAGAATTTTGAAATTAGGGTTTTATGGTAAAATTAGAGAGTTGAAATTAGTCTAAAATGGGAATTGAATGAAAATATGAGATTTGTTTAGAAAAAATAAAGTTAGTCTAAATTTAGGGATTAAATTGAAATTTGAGTTAAAGTTGAATATGAATTGAAATATTCAATGTGAAATTATGTGTATTGATTATTTTTAATTGTTTTAAATTTTTGTAGCTAACTTTGTGCCGGAGACCTCGACTAAGAAAGGAAAAGAGAAAGTCGACGATAAGTGATTTAGGAATTACGGTTTGTATTTCTATAATCCAAATTTAATAATTAATCATTGAATTATTACTTAATATGTATGGTAAGTGCATTGAAGTGAGTATTGATATTGATTTTGTGATATTGAATTGAATTGAATGGAATTGATTTCATGTACATATGTGCATATTTGAATTGGAATGAATATTGGTTGAATTGAAAAGCGAATTGAATTGCATTGAATTATGAATATATGTGATTAATTATAATGTGTATTGATTGGAAATTGAATAGTGAATTGAATACCCCATTAATTGTATCGGGCTGAGTCGGATATAGTTGGCATGCCATAGGATTGGAAGTGTTTAGGGATACTTCGACCTTGAGTCGATGAGGCACTATAAGTGTCGTATTATTAATTTGCATAATTTCGATGAGGTACTGAGTATCATACTGTTTTACTTCAGCTCAGCCGATTACGCACTGAGTGTCGTACTGGTGTGCTTTGGTTGGATCTGTGTATCCGTCAAAGTCCGAGTCTTGTTAATAGAGGTAAACAAATGATTTGGCCAATTGGTTGATAATGGATGATATTGAATATGGATTGGAATGGACAATGAAATGAAATATGCAATTGAAATGCATGGAATTGCATGAATCAAGGATTCACGAAATAGATATTGGTTTGAAATTAAATGGTGTATCCTATTGAGAAAAGCCATTGAATAGAAATTATGAAATTGAAACAGTATGATATGAGAATTGAAAGTGTTATAAATGATGCATTTATGAAATTGATTATTTGTTGAATGATTTTGTTTATGTTTGATTATATAAATAAATATTATAAATTCTTATTTAATAAATATTCGGATTATAGAAATACCATTGAGTTTATACTCAGCGTGTAATTTGTTTTCCGTGTGTAGGTTAGATTAAAGTCAGATTGTTGAATCAGCATCTAAAGCTGATCCCAAACTCAAAAATGGTGAAGTACTTTTTTTTTTGGCAATGACATGTACCTAGGATGTCACATATAGGTCATTTTGAGTAGTGATTGTAAATGATGTTATAAGACATGTTGATGTTAAAAAAATGACATGTTTAAGTTTATGCGTACATAAGTATGAAATAGATAGACTTAGGGAGAAATTGATATAAATTTAGAAATGGTTTGAATGATGCTAAATTGGATTGTTTTGGTTAAAGTATGAGAAGTATCTAAAAGAGTGCATTGATTAGGTCATTAAGTTTATTAATTTGACATGTTTTAGATGTGTTTGAATATGTTTTGAATTGATCGTATTTGATCTGTATAGTTCGATAATACTCCGTAACCCTGTGCTGGCGACGGATAAGGGTTAGGGGGTGTTACAATTGGATCCAAAATAACAAAGTTTTTCCAAAAGGGGGAATTGAACCCAAGACCTCACACAAACACCCAGAACACTTAACCACTGAAGCAAATACATACTCGTGTAAGGTATTTACAAAAACAAAAATAAATTATTTAGGACGTTACAACTTTACCCTCTAAAAGAAATTTTAGCCTCGAAATTTACCTGATCAGAACAGAAGAGGATACAACTGACGCATCGAGTCCTCAAGGTCCCACGTGGCTTTCTCAGTACTATGATTCCACCACAGAACCTTAACCAATGGGATAGACTTCCTCCTCAGAAGCTTAATATCATGATCCAAAATCTAAACCGACTTTCCTTAAAATTCAAATCCGGTTTAACCTCGATCTCATTGACAGAGATAACGTGAGATGGATCAGACCGATGCTGCCTCAACATCGAGGTGTAAAACACATCATGGATGCAATCTAACTCTAGAGGTAGGTCCAACTGATAAGTAACCGATCCCACACGTTTCAAAATCCAATACGGCCTAACTAACCTAGGGCTCAACTTGCCCTTACGACCGAACCTTAGAACTTTCTTCTACGGAGAAACCTTAAGAAATAGGAGTCATCCACAGAGTACTCGATATCTCTCCTTTTCAGATTTGCATAAGACTTCTGTCTATCAAAAGTTGCTTTCAGATGATTCCGAATCAGTCTAACCTTATCTACAGTCTCAAAAACCAACACAGGACCCAAAACCCGATGCTCACACAACTCAGTCCAACATAGCGGAGTACAACACTTACAACCATACAAAGCATTGTAAGGTGCCATCTAGATGCTAGACTGGAAACTGTTATTGTAGGCGGACTCAATTAACGACAGAAAATCCTCCCAACTACCTCAAAAATCTATCACACAACTTTGAAGCATATCCTTCAGTATCTGAATCACCCTCTCAGATTAACTATCAATCTAAGGATGGAACACAGTACTGAAGTCCAATTTTGATCCCAGAGCCTCATGCAATTTTTTCTAGAACCGAAAAGTGAAGTGAAGATCTCTATAAAAAATTATCGAGACAGGAATCCCATGCAATCTTACAATCTCGGAGATATAGAGCTTCGCTAACTTTTGTAGAGAGTAGTCTGTCTGAACCGGAATAAAATAATCAGACTTGGTCAATCGATCAATGATGACCCAAACAGAATCCTTCTTAGTGGGGGTTAAAGGTAACCTATTAATGAAGTCTATCGTCACTTGTTCCCATTTCCATAAAGGGCTTTTAACCGACTGTATCAAACCCGAAGGCAGCTAGTGTTTAGCCTTAACTTGCTAGCATATCGGACAACGAGCAACAAAATCCGTACCAGCACATTTCAAACCAGGCTATCAGTATAGCTCACGAATATCGCGATACATTTTATTACCACCGGGATACATAGCATAAGGACTACTATGTGCCTCCCTCAAAATTGACTGCCTCAGATCAATATCATTCAGTACACAAACCTGACCTTGAAAATACAATACTCTGACACTAATCAGCCAAAAATCTGAAGTATTGCCACTCTCAACCTGATGAAACCACAGAACCAAAGGCTCATCCCCTAAGTACATTTCTCAACCTGACAAACCCCCATCATCGAATAGACTAAGACGAGTGAACATCGCCCTCAAATCAATCATCACTTTACGACTGAGAGCATCGGCCACCACATTAACCTTACAATGATGATACTCTATCGTGCAGTTATAGTCTTTAAGCAACTCAATCCAACGTCGCTGCCTAAAATTCAACTCCTTTTAAGCAAGGAGGTACTTGAAACTCTTGTGATCAGTGTAGATAATACACCTCTCACCATACAGATAATGCCTCCATATCTTTAACGTAAACACCACAGTAGCTAACTCGCGATTATGCGTCAGATAATTCCCCCTGTATGACTTAAGCTGACAGGATGCATAAGCCACAACCTTACCATCTTGCATCAGTAAATATCACAAATTGACTTGTGACGCATCACTATACACCACAAACTCTTTACTAATTCAGGCTGTATCAGAACAGGAGCTTGAGTCAGAATAGACTTGAGCTTTTCAAAGCTTGATTGTTTCGCATCAGTCTAGACAAAAGGAACACCCTTACGCAGAAGCTTAGTCAAAGGAGCTGCAATCAAAGAGAACCCCTCGACAAACCGCTGATAATATCCTTCAAGACCTAGAAAAATGAGAATCTCAGATACATTCTTAGGCTGTTTCCAATCAAACATAACCTCAATCTTTCTAGGCTCAACTCAGATCCCCTCAGCAGAAATCACGTGCCCCAGAAAAGTTACCTCTCGTAACCAGAACTCACATTTGCTCAACTTAGCGTAGAACTATTTCTCATAGAGTATCTAGAGCACTACTCTAAGATACTCATCATGTTCATCCTCAGCCTTAGAATATCGTCGATGAAAACTACAATGAACTAATTCAAATACGGCTGAAAAACTCAGTTCATCAGTGTAACGCCCCCTTTACCCGAGACCGTCGCCGGAGTCGAGCACGAGGCATTACTAAACTTATTTGAGCACTTAAACAAATTCAAACAATTTATATCACACTTTCCAGACAAGCTGTCCAACTGTGTCATAGTTGCTAAATAATTCATATCTCGAGTTATAAAACTCGAAATCCAAATCCGTAAATTTTCTCTGAATTTATACTCATATATCTACTTACCAATTTTTTTCTAGAATTTTTGGTCAAGCCAATTAGTACAGTTTATTATTTAAAATCTCCCCTGTTTCAGGGTTTGACTACTCTGACCTTTGTGTATTACGAATCAGATATCTCTCTGTACAGAGCTTCAATGACTATGCCGTTTGTCTCTAATAAAACTAGACTCAATAAGGAATCTGTACATATAAAGTATGACTTCTAATTATCTTTGTAAAATTTATGGTGAATTTCCAAAGTCAGAACAGGGGATCCAGAAATTGCTCTGGCCCTGTTTCACAAAAATTTAAACATCTCATAAAATATAGCTCATATACCTGTTTTGCTTCTTCCATATGAAAATAGACTCATCGAGATTCGATTCCATAATTTATTCATTATTTAATTCCATTTCTACTATTTTTAGTGATTTTTCAAAGTCAAACTACTGCTACTTACCGAAAACTATTTTAGTACAAATATTGTTAACTAGTTTATAACATCTTTACTTCAATTCATTCAAACTCTATACATGCCATATAAATCTTCAAACATAAAACAAAAGCTACCGGAATTGATCTGGATAGTGTGCTTTGTTGTGTTGATCCGATCTACCCACTTCACTTCAAGTCAATCTACATAAAAATATTAAACACACACAAGTAAGCTTATTGAAGCTTAGTAAGTTCATAGGTTAAAAGTAATGCTTACCAAACATAATATTTCCAAACAATACCAAAACATTTACTAAAGTTTCTGCGATTCACAACCATTGTTATAATAATTCACATAGTTGAGCTCAACAGTAACAACTACTCAATCTCTTTCATTTGGATCACTTCTCTTTTATTTCTTATAATCAAATTAGGAAACGGCTTACGAAATTGAGTATGTCGTTGCTCAATGCCACGATTCACAACTCGGTATGGTTTTCCTTATTGAAATACCATACCTACATTTTCAACTCGGTATGGGAAATGCCATACCTACATTTCTTAACTCGGTATGGATTTGATAATACCATACCTACATTTCACATTTCGTATGGATAATACCATACCTACATTTCACATTTCAGTATGGATAATACCATACCTACATTTCACACTTTGCCATGGAACAACCATGGTCTTATCCAATCAATTCATCACACGTCACGATCTGACGCATCACTCAATCCTGCGTTTTTCCTAATTTGCATTTCCACATTTATTCTTTCATTAACAAAATCTACACAATCCCACAACAAATTAGTATATAATAACACATTATAAACTTCAATCATTCACAAATAAACATCTAAATTCAACCATATGAACTTACCGGCTAATTTGTAGAAGATATTGAAATTTTGGGACTATTCGCAACTTTTTCTTTTCCTCGTTCTTTTTGGATTCTTGATCTATAATATAAAATATTTCTACTCATTAGCATTTATTTGATTTCTATTTCACTTCACAATTTATGCTGTTCAAATTTTGAAATTGCACTTTTACCCCAAAATTTACAGATTTTCACAATTTAGTCCCTACTCAATTCACCCATCAATTGAACTAATTTTTCTCAATTAACACTTTATTTTATCATTATAAACTATTTCAAAACCTTTTATATTCTGAATTTCAACAGCAACCTTCAATTCACAACTTTTTCACAATTAGGTCCTAAATATCATTTCCTATCAAAATCACTTAATAAAACCACCTTAATATGAAATTAGAACTTAAATTTCATAATAATTCATCATAAAATTCCCTTATCCATCCAGGGTAACTTCCAATTTCACCCATAAAATCAAAAACTAATGAATTCTACAAGTGGACCTAATTATAAAGGTCATAAAAACATAAAATTATCAAGAAAAAGCAAGAATTAGACTCACATGATGTAAAAATATGAAAAACCAGCTTTCTCCAGACCTTCTATGGCGTTTTGGCTGAGAAATTATGAAGAAAATGTCTAGATTTTTCAATTACATCATTATTTAACTATTAACTTTTATCTATTTCCAATTTTGCCCTTGTTCACATTGTTTTCTTGCTTATTTCATACCCAAACCGTCCAGCCATTAACCTTTGGGTCTAATTGCTCTTTAAATCCATCTTTTAAATACTTAAGCTATTTACTCACAATGTAACAAATTTTGTGCTATTTTCAATTTAATCCTTTTCAATTAATTAGCCATCCAAGCGTTAAAATTTTCTAACGAAACTTTAATACTAACTCAATGACACTCCATAAATATTTATAAAAATATTTATAGCTCGATTTTCAACTTTGAGGTCTCGATACCTCATTTTTGACCCGTTTGACCTAATAAATTCTTTTAATTCACTAATTTCACCATTTCACAAATTCTTCTAAATTCTTACTTGACTCATAAATATTAAATTACTATCTTGTTCAATCTTATTTGTCGAATTTAGTGATCTCAAATCACCATTTCCACACCCTTTGAAAATTAGGTCATTACAACTCTCCCCTTTAAAAATTTCGTCCTCGAAATTTGTTACTGAAAATAGATTTGGATATTGTGATCTTATTAACTCCTCTGTTTCCCAGGTTGCCTCCTCCATACCATGTCGATGCCATAATACTTTAACCAATGGTACTCTTTTGTTCCGCAATTCCTTAACTTCACGAGCCAAAATCTTCACGGTGGTTCTTGAATAAGTCATATCTGGTTGAAGCTCAATTTCGGTATGGGGAATTACGTGTGAAGGATCGACCTATACCGCCTTAGCATAGACACATGAAACACATTGTGAATCTTCTCAAGTTAGGAGGTAAAGCCAAACGATAAGCCAGGACCAACCCTTTCCACAATTTCATATGGCCCTATGAATCTCGGACTTAATTTTCCTTTTTACCAAATCGTAACACCCTTTTCCATGGTGAAACTTTTAAAAATACTCGATCACCCACTGCATATTCTATATCTCTTCGTTTTAAATCCGCATATGACTTCGACGATGCAGGCGACTTTTAGACTATCTCGAATAATCCGGACTTTCTCTTGGTTTCTCGAATCAAATCAACCCCAACTATTTTGATTCACTCAATTGAGACCAACACAATGGAGTCTTGCATTTTCTACCATAAAGAGCCTCAAATGGTGTCATTTTATACTAGACCGATAGCTATTGTTGTAAGCAAACTCACCAACGGTAAATACCTTTCCCAACTGTCACCAAACTCGAGTATACAACATCTTTACATATCTTCTAAAATTTGAATCACTCGCTCTCATTGTCCATCTGTTTGAGGATGAAGTCTTGTACTAAAATTCAATCGGTGCCTAAGGCTTCTTGCAATTTATTCCAAAATCTTGAAGTAAACCTCGGATCCGATGCGAAATGATAGATATTGGAACTCCATGTAGTCTCACAATCTCGACACATACAATTACGCTAACTTATTAAGTGAGAAATCTATTCATTTGGAATAAAGTGTCTTGACTTTGTCAATCTATCAACAATCACCCATATCGAATCTTTCTTTCTGAGTCACAGCAATCGACACAAAATCCATTGAAATATGCTCCCACTTCCATTCGGGAATCATAATGGGTTGTAATAAACCCGTTGGCACTTGATGCTCGCTTTAACTTTCGGCAAATCAAACATTTTGAAATAAATTCGAAATTTCTCTTTTCATACCAGGCCACCAATATGTCTTTTCAGATCACCATACATTTTTGTACTACCGGATGAATAGAATACATACTATTATGTGCTTCAGAAAGAATATCATTCTTTAAATCAGAATTATTGGGAACACAAATCCTATTATGATAGCGCAATATACCTTCATCATCAATACTGAACTCTGAATCTAAATTATCCCGAACCATTTGTCGTTTCAGCACCAATTTTGGATCTTCATTCTGCAGCTTCTGAATTTGTTGAAGAAACATTGGTTTTACCTTCAATTCTACTAATACAACACCTTCTTCATTAAGAGCCAAATGAGCATTCATTGCCGAAGTGCAAACAAGGATGACTTTCGACTCCAGTGCATCAGCAACTACATTAGCTTTCCTAGATGATAGTCAATAACCAAATCATAGTCTTTCAAAGAACTCTAACCACCGTCTCTGTCTTAAGTTCGGTTCCTTACGAGTCATTAAGTATTTCAAACTTTTGTGATCCGTATACATATAACACTTCTCACCATATAAATAGTGTCTCCAAATTTTAAAGGCAAAAACAATTGCACTAACTCAAGATCATGTGTAGGGTAATTCTTTTCATGTGGTTTTAATTGCCGTGAAGCATAAGCCACTACCTTCCCATTGCATTAACACACAACCCAAACCACTTAAAGATGCATCATTGTACACAACATACGGTATACCGATTCGGTTGAGTTAAGATGGAGCTTCATTAACATTTTCTTTAATCGATCAAAGCTCTGCGACATTCATCGACCACATAAACTCAACATTCTTACGTAATAAACGAGTCATTGGTGAAGCAATCATGGAAAAATTCTTTACAAAACGGCGATAGTATCCTGCTAATCCCGAAAACTTCGCACTTCAGTTACATTCTTGGTGTTTTCCAATTCACCACCGCCAAACTTTACTTGGATCCACGAATTCCTTGGTGATATAATATGACCCAAATCCAACCTCATGAAGCCAAAACTCACATTTACTAAATTTCGCATATAACTGTTTTTCTCTCAAAGTCTGTAGTACAATTCTCAAGTGTTGTGCATGTTCGGATTCTGTCTTTGAATAGACCAATATGTCATCAATAAATACCACCACAAATCTATCCAAATAAGACTGAAAAATCCGATTCATTAAATCCATAAATGCAGCGAGGGCATTCGTTAAACCAAAAGGCATTACCAAAAATTCGTAGTGACCATACCGAGTTCAAAAGCGTCTTTGGCACATCACACTCTTTAACCTTCAACCGATAATACCGGATCTAAGGTCTATTTTTGAGAACAACGCAACACCTTTCAGTTGATCAAACAAATCATCGATACGAGGTAATGGATATTTATTTTTAATTGTTACCTTATTCAACCGCACGTAATCAATACACAATCATAACGAACCATCTTTCTTTTTCACAAATAAGACAAAAGCGCCCCAAGGTGATGTACTCGGTCGATGAACCCTTTATCCAATAACTCTTGCAACGTGTCTTCAACTCTTTAACTCGGTGGTGCCATTCTATACGGTGTTATTGATATTGGAGTATGCATGGAATTACATCAATTGTGAATTCAACCTCACGATCTGGGGGTAAACCAGGTAATTCCTCAGGAAACACATCAGTAAACTCATTAACAACTAACAATTGTTCCATCTTCAATTCAGAACCCCGAGTATCAAGAATATAAGCTAGAAATGCTTTATTACCTTTCCGAATCAATTTTCGAGCTGTAAAGGCTGAAATAATCCTGACATCATTCTTTTATCCCCAAACTCAATGAAACTATTTCCCATCGACATTTTAAATCAATCCGTTTTTCTCTACAATTCACTATGGCATCGTGTTCAATCAACCAATCCATTCCAAGAATAACATCAAATTCTCGGAAAGGTAACAACATTAAATTAGCAGAGAATTCATAGCCTTGTATTTTCAGTGGACAATTCCGGCATATTAAATTAACCAACACACTTTGCCCTAGTGGATTAGTGACTTGCAATTCAAGGTCAGTGGACTCAACGGTCATTTTCTTTTTCGACACTAATGCGGTGCAAATATATGAATGTGTAGATCCAGGATCAATTAAAGCATACAGAATCATCAAAAGATAGAAATTACCAGCTATCACATCCGGAGCGAAGCTTCTTCCCTTGCGGATAGCATATGTACGTCAGGTACTCTTGTCTCGATCGGTCAGTAGTATCTCTCGTTCTCGAATGAACAGTCCAGAGCACTACTTTGACTGAACGTTTACCTTTCGAGGAGTATTTGCTTGCTTCTCCCTTGTTCTCTATCTTCTTTTAATAATTGAGGACGAGTCCGAATAAAATGATCAGTTCCACCACATTTATAGCAAGCTCGGCTCTTCCCCAACACTCACCAATATGAAATCTACCACAATTTTACATCTAAGTCTCGGAATATTTTGCACACTACTAACACTAGCTGCTGGTTTCTTAGTTACTCCGACATCTTGTTGAGTCGTTTCTTTGTTATTCGATCGTTCGGATTATAACAGTCGACGAATCATTTCGAACTTTTGGCGAAAAAGTCAAAGTTGGTCTAGAGAAACTTCTTTTGTATACCTCTTTACCTCTTCTTTCTCTTTGCATCTTTCGTTATACACTTCTTCCATCTTTTGAGCTCGATCGACATGAATCACAAATTCGAATCTCTGTACCTCCAATCATCATTCGATTTCATCATTAAGCCCTTCTTCAAATCTAATGCACATTTCTTCCTCTCTCAATTTTACAACATCCCGAGCATATCTCTTGAGATACACAAATTCTCTTTCATATTCGCCACTATTTTATTCCTTGTCGAAGATCAAGAAATTCTCTTCTTCTTATCTAAATATCTCTTTCCCACATACTTCTTCTTAAATTCATTTTGGAAGAATTCCTGTAAGTTTATCTGCGGTACCCTTTGCCTCAATGGTTTCCCACCAATTATACGCTTCTTCTTTCAATAGCTAAACCGCACATCCCAAATAATCCTCGGAGAACACATCATCTGTTTAAAACTCTCTCCAAACTCTTTAACCAATACTCGCTTTAACCGGATCATTGTCCGATCTCCTCGAAATTCTTCACTCCAAACTTTCGAGTTTTTCAATTGGTGTTCTTTTGCTAGATTCAGTTATCGGAGGAGGTGGAGGAGCAACCGGGGTACTACAGATGTTGAGATAGGGGAGGAGGTTTGAGTCTGATTTCTTTCTCGCACATTCTCATTATACCACCGATTCATGAATCCATAAATCATATTTTGAGTTCTTGTTCTCGCATCAATGAAATTGGAGCTTCACTACTTGTTCCTTGTTCAGAGGTTTGTACTGCTATTAACTTCTTCTTGCTCGGTTTGTTCGGTCTATCGACATCTTTTCAAATCGAAGATAATCTATAATAAAAACAAGGATTAGATCGGA
This sequence comes from Gossypium arboreum, assembly GCF_025698485.1. Taxonomy (NCBI): domain Eukaryota; kingdom Viridiplantae; phylum Streptophyta; class Magnoliopsida; order Malvales; family Malvaceae; genus Gossypium; species Gossypium arboreum. The sequence continues at coordinate 101,333,339 of NC_069071.1, read as the reverse complement.
TCATACACAAGACACTATCACTGATTTATATGGCATGTAATTCTAGATACTTTTCACATCATACATATTCCGAGAATCGGCTAAACCAAGCTCGATACCAATAAATGTAACGCCCCCTTTACCCGAGACCATCGCCGGAGTCGAGCACAAGGCATTACTAAACTTATTTGAGCACTTAAACAAATTCAAACAATTTATATCACACTTTCCAGACAAGCTGTCCAACTATGTCATAGTTGCTAAATAATTCATATCTCGAGTTATAAAACTCGAAATCCAAATCCGTAAATTTTCTCTGAATTTATACTCATATATCTACTTACCAATTTTTTTCTAGAATTTTTGGTCAAGCCAATTAGTACAGTTTATTATTTAAAATCTCCCTGTTTCAGGGTTTGACTACTCTGACCTTTGTGTATTACGAATCAGATATCTCTCTGTACAGAGCTTCAATGACTATGCCGTTTGTCTCTAATAAAACTAGACTCAATAAGGAATCTGTACATATAAAGTATGACTTCTAATTATCTTTGTAAAATTTATGGTGAATTTCCAAAGTCAGAACAGGGATCCAGAAATTGCTCTGGCCCTGTTTCACAAAAATTTAAACATCTCATAAAATATAGCTCATATACCTGTTTTGCTTCTTCCATATGAAAATAGACTCATCGAGATTCGATTCCATAATTTATTCATTATTTAATTCCATTTCTACTATTTTTAGTGATTTTTCAAAGTCAAACTACTGCTACTTACCGAAAACTATTTTAGTACAAATATTGTTAACTAGTTTATAACATCTTTACTTCAATTCATTCAAACTCTATACATGCCATATAAATCTTCAAACATAAAACAAAAGCTACCGAATTGATCGGATAGTGTGCTTTGTTGTGTTGATCCGATCTACCCACTTCACTTCAAGTCAATCTACATAAAAATATTAAACACACACAAGTAAGCTTATTGAAGCTTAGTAAGTTCATAGGTTAAAAGTAATGCTTACCAAACATAATATTTCCAAACAATACCAAAACATTTACTAAAGTTTCTGCGATTCACAACCATTGTTATAATAATTCACATAGTTGAGCTCAACAAGAATAACTACTCAATCTTTTCATTTGGATCACTTCTCTTTATTTCTTATAATCAAATTAGGAAACGGCTTACGAAATTGAGTATGTCGTTGCTCAATGCCACGATTCACAACTCAGTATGGTTTTCCTCATTGAAATACCATACCTACATTTTCAACTCGGTATGGGAAATGCCATACCTACATTTCTTAACTCAGTATGGATTTGATAATACCATACCTACATTTCACATTTCGGTATGGATAATACCATACCTACATTTCACGACTTAGTATGGATAATACCATACCTACATTTCACACTTTGCCATGGAACAACCATGGTCTTATCCATCAATTCATCACACGTCACGATACTGAACGTACTCAATCCTGCTTTTTCCTAATTTGCATTTCCACATTTATTCTTTCATTAACAAAATCTACACAATCCCACAACAAATTAGTATATAATAACACATTATAAACTTCAATCATTCACAAATAAACATCTAAATTCAACCATATGAACTTACCCGGCTAATTTGTAGAAGATATTGAAATTTTGGGACTATTCCGCAACTTTTTCTTTTCCTCGTTCTTCTTTGGATTCTTGATCTATAATATAAAATATTTCTACTCATTAGCATTTATTTGATTTCTATTTCACTTCACAATTTATGCTGTTCAAATTTCGAAATTGCACTTTTACCCCAAAATTTCTGAGTTTTCACAATTTAGTCCCTACTCAATTCACCCATCAATTGAACTAATTTTTCTCAATTAACACTTTATTTTATCATTATAAACTATTTCAAAACCTTTTATATTCTGAATTTCAACAGCAACCTTCAATTCACAACTTTTTCACAATTAGGTCCTAAATATCATTTCCTATCAAAATCACTTAATAAAACCACCTTAATATGAAATTAGAACTTAAATTTCATAATAATTCATCATAAAATTCCCTTATCCATCCAGGGTAACTTCCAATTTCACCCATAAAATCAAAAACTAATGAATTCTACAAGTGGACCTAATTGTAAAAGTCATAAAACATAAAAATTATCAAGAAAAGCAAGAATTAGACTCACATGATGTAAAAATATGAAAACCAGCTTTCTCCAGACCTTCTATGGCGTTTTGGCTGAGAAATTATGAAGAAAATGTCTAGATTTTTCAATTACATCATTATTTAACTATTAACTTTTATCTATTTCCAATTTTGCCCTTGTTCACATTGTTTTCTTGCTTATTTCATACCCAAACCGTCCAGCCATTAACCTTTGGGTCTAATTGCTCTTTAAATCCATCTTTTTAAATACTTAAGCTATTTACTCACAATGTAACAAATTTTGTGCTATTTTCAATTTAATCCTTTTCAATTAATTAGCCATCCAAACGTTAAAATTTTCTAACGAAACTTTAATACTAACTCAATGACACTCCATAAATATTTATAAAAATATTTATAGCTCGATTTTCAACTTTGAGGTCTCGATACCTCATTTTTGACCCGTTTGACCTAATAAATTCTTTTAATTCACTAATTTCACCATTTCACAAATTCTTCTAAATTCTTACTTGACTCATAAATATTAAATTACTATCTTGTTCAATCTTATTTGTCGAATTTAGTGATCTCAAATCACCATTTCCGACACCACTGAAAATTAGGCCGTTACAATCAGATCCATGAATACAGCCGGAGCATTCGTCAGACTAAATGGCATAACTAGAAACTCGTAGTGCCTATAACGAGTTCTAAATGCCGTCTTGTGAATATCAAATTCCTTCACTCTCAGCTGATGATACCTAGATCGGAGATTTATTTTCAAAAACACTGAAGCCCTTTGGAACTAATCAAACAGGTCGTCAATCCTTGAAAGTGGATACTTATTCTTCATATTCATTTTATTCAATTGTCAGTAGTCAATGTACATCCTCATGGGACCATACTATTTCTTTACAAAAAAAATCGGTGCTCTATACGGAGATACATTAGGGCGGATGAAACTAGGATCCAGAAACTCTTGAAGTTGAGCCTGAAGTTCTGTAAGCTCCTTTGGTGCTATACGGTATGGAGCGATGGACATCGGAGCTGTACTCAGTAGAAGCTCAATGTCGATCTTAACTTCCAGATTCAGAGGTAAAACCAATAGCTCCTCAGAAGAGACATCCGAAAATTTCCTCACTATTCTGATATCCCTAACAAAAGAGGCCACCAAAAATTGGGAAATTAACGAAAGCCATAAACGCCTTACACCCTTTTCGAACTAATTTCTTAGCCACAAGAGTGAAGATCACATTAGACAGATAATTTCAATGCTCACCAATCACAACCACCTCCTTATCATCCTCGATCCTCAGACGACTCTCTTAATCGTACAATCCAAGCTAACCTGGTGCTCAACTATCCAGTCCATTCCCAGAATTAAATCAAACTCTTTAAACGATAGCTCCATCAAATTTTCCAGAAATACAACCCCTTGCACTTCTAACGAAACATTCTTATAAAGTCTACTAACTTGGATAGATTGCCCCAACAGACTCAGTACGGTAATCTCACTAGAATTACTCTCAACAAAAATCCCCAAGTTTTCAGAAATAGTACTAGCTACATAGGAATGTGTAGAACCTATGTCTAACAGAGCAGTATAAAGAACATCAAAAATAAAGAATGTACTAGTGATAACATCAAGAGCGTCTCTATCCTCTCGGCATCGAGCAGCACAAACCAGTGCAAGCTACATTACCTCAGTCTAACTAGCACATCTACCCGGTGCTATCTGTCCTTGGCCCATATCATTACCACTCCTAACCGGTCTACGACCCCTTAGGTGGCTATTGAACTGCCCTTTGAGATTATATAGAACTCGGTCCCGAAACTTGCATCGAATCAGCACGCTGTGGATACTTTCTAATCTGATGTTTCAAAGAACCATATCTTAGACAAGCTCCTAACCTCCTTCAACACTCGCCCGAATGGCGTTTAAGATAATCACCACATGGCTGAATCCTAGAAGGAGCAACAGGAACCTCCAGTCTAACCGGTCCATCAGGTATGGCCTGTTTCTTAGGCTTATGAATAGAACTAGAGGGCTCTAAACCCCTCTTATTCTTACCTCTCTTTCGATCTCTATTCTTGTGCTCCACGCGCTTAACCTCTTCGGCGATATTCACCTTATCTATCGGATCAACAAACTTACGCTCCCTCTGTAGAGCAATCAAAACCCTCATATTTTCCCTCAAACCATCCATAAAATGGACACATTTCTTATACTCAGACGCCACCATACCTCGAGCGTAGCAGCTCAACCTTAAAAATTTAGCTGTATACTCGGCAACAGGTTTATGACCTTGCGTGAGATTCATGAACTCACATCTATGAGCATCAACACAGCTCACCCCCCACATACTTCCCCTGGAAAGCAATCTTAAAATAGTTCTAGTTTAGACGATTAGGCTGAGTACCCTCCTCAACCGACAACCACCACTGAAATGCCTCGTCGCGAAGTAAGGAGACTATACCATTAAGTTTCTACTCAAGAGTACAGTCAATGTCGTTCATGATCCTCTCAGTGTCTTCTAACTAATACTCAGCCATAGTAGGGGCAACTCCAATGACACCCCTGAACAACTCAGTTCTATTGGACCTGAGTCGTTCAGTTACCGACCCACGACCTCTAGATCCAGAATGGGGTCCAGCGACCCTATCTAATACCCTTAACATGGCTTGGGACAGTGTGTCGTCCCTAGCTGAGTAGCTTTGAAACCCAGTCTCAAAAGCAAGTAAAAATCGGTATCTCACTCGTGTCTAAGTTTGGCATATTGCCCAAAGAGAAAGAACCAGCTCGAGCCCTCTACGGCCTCTACTGCGCCCACGAATACCACGACCACGAGTTTCATGATCGTTCATCATATATTTCAAATTTATCTACATTATAAAATTTTATGTATCAGTTCCAGTATTTATTAACAGATATTTTATGCGCAAAATATCAAAAGTTCAAAAGTATTCTAGAGGTTTTAGTCTCTAACTAGCTCAGTATAGTTTTCAGAAAGTGCTAACTACAGTGTTTTCAGAAAGTTCTATCTAAATTCAGAAATATTTACAGGATCAGCGCCGGAGACTCGGTGTACCACATACTTACTCAGAATGATCCAATTTATTTAAAACCAATTCTTTTTGGAACACAATTTTGGAACCTAAAATTCATAGCCTAAGTTTTACAACCTAGCTCTGATACCACTAAATGTAACACCCTAAATCTAACCTAAACGTTATTACTGAATCTGGAGATGTCACAAAGAAGGGTTTGGAAAACAGAATCATTTCAATAAATCATCCAAATTTTACAACTATTACCAAAAACGTTATTCAATTAATTCATTTGTCAAAACACATTTTACAGTGGAAGAGTTTGGAAATCGATATATTTAAATTTTCAGAAACACTTTTATTTTAGTAAAAACAGTGTTTGTTTTGCCAACCGTCGCAAATAAAGAGTTAAATAGAAAATCCTATCCAAAATAAATCCAAATAGTCTAGAAACTCTCATAATTACAAAACTCCCAGAAATAATCCTTAATTAAGAAAAAACCATTAATTAGGAACAGTTCACAAACTTGTGGTCACTGTGAAACTCCACTGCACCGATCCGCCTAAGCCTGTGGATTACCTGTACAGAACAGACAAACAGTAGTAAGTTTTCATAAACTTAGTGTATAACTCAACAGAAATAGGCATACTATACATACAGAAATCACTTATACAATCAGATACAGATTCGGACTTAAGTCTATTTCAGATACAGATAACAGAATCAGATAAGCAATGTAGATATACAGAATCCTAACCCTATCTTCTACACACCAACTCCAACCATTCGATCACATCATGTGGGGTTAAAAACACCCACCCATTCCTACATACCATATAGTGTCATTACGACACATAATAGATATTATGCAGTCAAGCTGCTAGAATATAGGTGAAAATCGCTATACAAAACACTTCCTCCACATATAAAATTCTCACCCCAAACATATATACGAATACAGATATAGAAATATCATGCTTACATGCTTGTATACAGATAGCATATATATATTTAACAGTATAGTCAGACATGCATAACAGTGTCCTACTTAGAGTAGAATATTAGATCACATAATTTTAGGGTTTTGTTAGCCATTACCAACCCTACAGTAGGCCCACAGTCGATTAGAACGACTGTACGGCCCTAGGGAAAATTTCAGAATTACGGGCCCAGATGCTCATGTGGCTCACATGCACAGATTGACCTCACCTGTGTAGCCCAAATGGCCTGACCCAAAACCCACACACTAGTGTGAGCCCACACGCCCAATATAGCCTAGTCCGTATGGCCTACATGACCACACCCACACCATCACACGGCCGTGTCTTGCGCACGACCGCACCTTCGTCAAACATATAGCCATGGCTCGCACACAGCTAACCACATAGCTAGGTAAACGCCCGTGTGGCATCGATAGAATGTTTTTTTTACTTTCATTGAAACTCATTTTTCTGCGATTTGGGAACACATCTAATACGATTTTGATACAAAATCACTCCCGAGTCGATCGGCACTTAAAATCAATACAACAACTTTATCAAAATCAGTTTTAATTCTCAATTAAACCAAGACCACAAAATCAACAACAATTCAATTCAAGCATTCATCACTTACCCCGAAGCCCTGAATGATACCGACTATGATTTTGCAAGAGAAGGACCTTTTTCTTCACGATTCACTACCAATTAACCCAGAATCACATTACCGAAAAAATTAAAATTGGTATAAAACAGTAAAAATAATTACCTCTATCTCGCAAAAAAATTCACTACCGTCACTAACTAGTCACACGAAGAACTCAACAAAAATTATGCCACCACGATTTTAGAAGAAAAATATTGGCAAATCAAAGAAATGAAAGGAATTTTGGATGGGAAAAGCTCATAGAGGAAAAAAAAGTCAAAAACTGAAAGAAGGGAAATTTTAAGAAAAAATAAAATAAAATAAAATAAAAACAATTTAGATAATTTCCAACTCCCCACTAACAGCTCAGTCTCCACTACCCAAGAATTCTAACTTCATCGAAACTCTATTAGACAATCGAGCAAAAATTAACACCCTCGCTAACACAAGGATTCGAACACAAGATCCCAAGCACACCAACTCCTTACCACTTGAACCAGCAGGCTCATTCTTATATGAATTAACAGACAATTTAATATAAGCCTACTCAATAAAGTAAGGCTTGGATCCAAAATAACAAAGTTTTGCCAAAAGGGGGAATTGAACCCAAGACCTCACACATACATCCAGAACACTTAACTACTAAAGCAAATACATACTTGTGTCAGGTATTTACAGAAATATAAAATAAATTATTCAGGGTGTTACAGCTACCTCTTTTGCGTAGATTAGTTTATTTAAAATATTAAGATGATTACATATTTTTATGATTCATGCATTTATTAATTGACCTAAATGTAAGTTAATATTCGGTAGAACTTCAAAAACAACTATGGTGATAAATGTGTGACAATTATAAGGTACTTTATGTGAGCAATATGTTAGTCCAAAGATTAATTCATTGTTTGACATAATTTATTGTCAATGTTTGTTTGTTACAACAAGAGTACCGCTTACTGTTAATATTACTGTCCAAAGACTTGATATTAATGTTGCGTTTGGTATTTTAAGATGGGATTAACCCCTTTGAATTTATTGTTTACTTATGAATATTTATGTGAGCTTGTTTTTATCTATTTTGTTCTATATTTAGCTAGTTCATCTTCTGCTGCCACAATATCTACTAATATAAATTTTATACCCATGCTTAATGGGACTAAATTTAATGAATGGAAAATGCACTTACTTATAGTGTTTGGTTGTATAGACGTAGACCTTACACTTAGGGAAGATCAGCTCGCACCTCTCATTGCGGAAAACACCCCTTATGTTAAAAAGGATTTTGAGAGGTGGGATCGTTCAAATCGCATGAGTTTAATCATCATTAAGCATAGCATTCTAGAAGCCTTTAAGGGCATAGAATCTAAAGAGATTACTCAGCCAAGGTTTTCTTGACGAAATTGAGAAACGTTTTGCTAACAACGATAAGGTTAAGATAATATCACCTCTAACTTATTTGATGTCTATGAAGTATATAGGTCAAGGAAATTTTGAGCGATCTAGAGACTATGGGTTTTATGATCTAATAATTAGGAATATTTTTAGACGAGAATTGCAACATTTTTTGAGGATGTTGAGTTTAGAGGGAAAAATAAGGTTAGAGACATTGCTTTGAGGAGGAATTGGATTCTAACTCAGTTCCTGCTATTACTTTTGACGATATTCAGGTTCTCAAACCTATTATTGATCAAGAAGTGAATCTAGAACCTCAACAAGACAATATTGAACAACTCCCAATTCAAAATGAGGTTATTGTTCTAGAAAAACAAACTCAACAACATCAAGAATGAATGTCATTAAAAAGATCCACTAAATAAAGGATTAAAATGACTTTAGTGAAATATTTTGACCTTAAGTTGCATCAGATGAATATTAAGTTAATGGTTCTCAATAGTAGCATTGATCATACATTTATATGGTGCAACAAGAAAATTTTGTGTCTGATGATGCGAAGTTAATTACAAATTAAAGAACTTCATCTATGAGATTAAGCAAACTTCTAATCAGTAGTATTACAAAATTTACCAAATGATTATCTTATTTAGTTCAGAGATGAATTCGGTCGATAATTGTATATACCACAAGTTCAGTGGAAGTAAGGTTCTATATTTGGTTTTATATGTTAATGACATACTGCTTGTCAATAATAAGTATAGTCTCAATTAATGCCCTAAGAATGATTTTGAGATTACAGAAATGCATAAGATTTTTTTACATTTTAGCAGTGGGAAGTCTAATGTATGTTCAAGTTTGTATACATTGGAATTTTGTGTACACTGTTGGGATGTTAGACAAATATTTAACGAACCCTATTTTAGACTATTAGATAGCATCCAAGAGGGTTTTAAGGTATTTTTGGAGAACAAAAGATTACATGCTCACATATCGAAGGTCTGATCAGTTAGAGATCATCAGGTATACAGAGTTCGATTTTGATGGAATATGGATACAAGATTTTGTCACCAAGGTGCAAATTGTGAAAATAAATTGCAGTCTTTTATTCCAATAGCAACAGGAGCACATCAAAGTCAAAACAAATAGACTTTAAGTTCCTGGTTGTTAAAGTAAAAGTTTAGGGTGGTTAGGTGGCCTATAAAGCATATTAGGACAAACTCCATGATTACGGATTCGCTTACTAAGGGACTACACTTAAGGTTTTTCATGAGCACATTGTTCATATGGGTGTAACGTCATTTAAGCATATTTGGTTTTAGTGGGAGTTTGTACTTTTAAATGCTTTTATGTTATAGACACCTTTTCAGTTATTTCAGTTTATAGATATTAAGTTTACTTTCTACAGAAATAAAGTTTATTTAGTTTATTCACACTCTAATTTTGGTAAGGTTTAATCTCACTAAAGTTTAAGGAGGACCAGTTGGAAATAGACATGTTTAGATCATATTGCATGTAATTTCCATGCTACACATCCATACTTGATCTATTTCATTTGGTTGTTTAAATATACATGATCAGGGATGGATTTAGTTACGATATATGTAACGAAAGTCGCCTTGGTTCTATGTTAACATAATTAATGGATGAGATTGTTCGAAATACCTTTTGGATATGATAGTAAAGTTTTGAGCTCATAAGGTTATATAATGGCATTTAATTTTAGAGTAATTAGTATATAGATGTGGTCCAAATGGGAGATTGTTGGAAAATATGGACATCACATATATAATAAGGGTAATTACATGTTATTATTTAATAAGGGTAATTACATGTTATTATTTACTATCATAATAGGTTAGCCCAAATTAAAAGTGATTTAATTTGGTTAAAATTTATTGGGCTTTAATTATTATATAAAGTATGGGTCAAATATGTGTAGATACTTTAGTAACTAATTTCTAATTGATGATGGGCTGATTAGAAATTAGGTCTAATGTGCCAAAGTTATATATTAGGGTTATGGTCCCCAAATTATACAACAAGGTAACTTTTCTAATATCCCATCTTTAGAAAAGAAAGATCCACCTTTTCTGGATTATTTGTGTGCTAATTTAGAATATCAAAACCCCAAGATCCGTAGATTTCAAGAAATTGATGAATTCAGGTACGCTTCTGTATCTAGTTTTGTCCTTTAACTTATTCTTAATGATTTGACATGATAGATCCTGGTTTACAATTTTAAGTTTTGTATCAAGATTTTTATGATTCTAACATAAATAACATAAAACAAATAATTAGGAAATTACTCACTATGAAATTCCCCACACTTGAATCATAAGCATAAAACATTAAAGCATATGCATATGCAACCTAAAGAAATATTTAACTCAAATCGACAGTTGAAACTACTATCATATACCAATGAAACAAGCAAACATGTTTTTATGAATACAATCGAAATTCTATATGCTAATCAAAATATAACAAATACAATAATTTAGACAGTTAAGAATAATTAGAATCAATAGATATTGATGCTCGTGTGTGATTATTCTTCTTAATAATGTGTAATGCATAAGAAATGTTAGAAAAATCAAGAAATTGTCAAGTTTTAACATGCTTTTAAGGTCAGTTAGGACTGTAAGGGTTAGGTTAAATATAAAAAGAAAAAATTAAGTTCATGCCCTAAGCACCTAGCTACTTTTGGATTCAATTGAGTACAAAGTATCAAATTCTTTTTTCAACAACTCATTCAACTAAAACCTTAAATAAGCATGAGATAGAAGAGAAGCTCAAAATATTAAAAAATTATACACGATTAAGCATTTATTTTTTTCTTCTTTTTTCAATACTTATTCACTTTATCGAATTTAGGATGATCACATTTGAATGCGAGTTAGACGACAACCCAAGCACCTACCTTGAATTATTCAGTTAATTACACTTAGATAACTTTTGGTTTTACTCGTAACTAGATCAATAGACATACTAGGAAACACTAAACCTTTTGACACCACGACAAATTGCAACCCAAGCACCTACCTCCAGCTATTTAGTTGGGTCACTAGTTCTTTTTTTAAGCTCGTGATGTAGCTAGTAAAGTAATCATATTCATGCTTTTATCATATTTTATCACATGTCACCATGTTATTGATTATTAGTGCTATATCAGCATGTTTTATGGTGTTAGTCAAGTACTAAAAAAAGTATCAATTTAAGTTACGATTTTTAAGTTTAGGTACTAATTAAGTCTAAAAATTCAAATATCAAATAGATACAAATTACCAAATTCAAGTATCTTCGTATATATTAACTATATTATATTTTATCGCATATGATTCAAATAAAACTTTAACATAAAACTTTAACAGGGACCATTTATATACTCCTTTTGGTTTTTGTAAAAGGAATTTATAATTTAGATATTCATATTCATTTTAATGCATTGATCCAAATTTATTATGTAAATGTATTTTGATTTATCAGTTGATTGACAATAAAAATATAATGTTAAAAGGAATAGTTGTGAGCAATATATGGATAACGTCAATTGAATTAAAGAAGGGCTTGGTATTAGTTGTGATATGAGTGCTGTTAAGTTGAATTATTGGTTAATGTAATTGTCAAATTAACACACATTTTCATCACTTCCCTGCCTTAGTCCGCCTATTAACTTTACCAACTTCCAGGAGTTCCTTACCCTAATGCTTTAGGAATACAACTGTAGATATTAAATAAAGAATACATAAATTAATAATATAATTATGCATTTTCCAATTAATAGTTAAGATTTCCCACGTTCAATAATTACATTAAATTTCAAAATTAAATCCAATCAGCCCTTAAATAAAATCAAACTCTCCTTAACGCTATTTTATTCATTCATCAAACTTATTATTATTTACTAAATAGATAAATTAAGAGATAAAAGTAATATAAAATTAGGTTACATCATCAATAATTTTTTATTAAAATTATAATATTAGATGATCATGAGATAAAATATTAACAAAAAATTTGATCTTGTTGCCAAATCAAGTATTATTTATATTCTAACACATTGATGTGTTTTTAGCATTACGAGAACCCGAAGGACAAAATTCCAGGAGGGCGCGTGATTTCCTCATCCAGAAAGTCAAAAAAAGAGATTAGGCTTTGGTAGATAGGACCTCACCCTTGACACTTTTGACCTCTTATCACACTAAACTTTTTGAAGCTGACATGGATTCTATTTTTGTCGCCTGTCATTTTCTTATTTGCTTATTTGAGTCCACGTCACCTTTTGTTCTCTGTTGAATTGGATGCCACGCTGGAGATGGATGTGCCCCTAACTTATAGAAAATGCATTGGATTCTTTGCTGTCATCTCGTCTATTCATGCCTTGAACGCATTTTATGACATTAATGGATTAATTAGTAATTAGTATTTTATTTCTCAAGGATGATATATACTTAATTAATTAGTAATTAGTATTTTATTTCTCAAGGATAATATATACTTACTCTTTTTTTTTTTTTGGTAAAAATAATATATACTTACTTTAATACGTTACAAGATGCATAATAGATATTGAGAGAGCTAAAGAGTTCATTTAAAAAGTAAGAAATTTTATCCCAAACTTAAACTATCATTTGTTTTCACCCACTAAACTGCTATATTTGCCTTTAAAACATATTGTATAAAAATTATAAATGAGATAGGATTTTTTTTAGAGAAATCTTCAAATTGTTGTTTTTTGGGTAGTCGATTTGGATTGTCAATACGGATGGTAATTATTTTGGTGTCGGGCTTTTGTTCTCTTACCCCTATAAAGAGCTATATACAATTCATAAAGAGAAATACCTCAATTGATGGAGACCGATACTTGTAAAACTCGAAATAATAACAGACTTATTGATGCACTAACAAATGCATTCTTCCCATCTTAGGTTTAAGAGTCTTGAAGAAAAGGGTTATTAATTGTTTTTGTAATCTACTAAATACGGATGGTAATCCTGTGTTATAAAAATGGTCATAATTATTTATTCATTGAAATGCACGATTTGAGAACAGGCTCTCTTACCATAATTTTCGTTGGTCCGTAAAGCCAAAGCATGCACGTGAAAACATGTTGCTGGAAACACGACCAAACTAATTCCAACTCCTTCCTTGAGTCTTTTGTTAAAGACATAGTGGATTTTCAGTTATTTAATATTTTATAAAAAATATATCTCTCCAAACACATGCATATTATTATGTTTCATATTCTTAAATATATATATATATATATATATATATATTATTTTGGATGCATAATCATATCCAATATTAAAATAACATAAACAATCTACTTGAAAACATATCGGATTAATACACTTTGACCTTAAATCCTGAAGAAACTTGTGTTTTTTTTCTTCTATCTACAATAATGATTAGTATTTATATGGAAACAAGGAAGTTTGTCTTCAAGGTGTCTGGTGTTTTAATTATCAAAAACATGGAGCCCAAAAATGTTGTGTTTTACTGCATAACGAGAATAAATAATAATTAGATATGGTTAATAATTTCCTGTTAAGCCTAATTATTTTAACAATCCACATCATTGAGGAGACCCCACCCCATTGGCCATTCTTTTGAAAGAATGTTGTTCTTTTTTCCTCCCTGTATATTTGATTTTTATCTACTTTTCCCTTGTAAAAAAGAAAAAAAGTAAAATTTGGGCCTCAACTCATAAAGTAGAACTTTTCAGAGAATATGAAGTAAAATTGAATTATCTATAATCATGTATCTCCTGAATCTGGGCACGTGCAGGGAGTAAAATCACAAGACAGGTAAAGCGATAAAAAATTTTATGTGTGGACACCAGTTCAACGTTGATGTAGGGATGGATGTAAGCACCTTTTAGTTGGTGATGATGGTACAACGTTAACATTGTGTTGAAAGCCAGCTAAGTAGCTGCGTTTCTCTATTCTATTTACCTCAGAATTTTTGCAATGATCTGAATGGTCAGATTTGTGTGATCCAACCCCTCTTTTTTTTTTTTTGCAAAAAGTAGTGGAGGTTGCGCGGGATAAATATAAACTCATTCATCATTACTAGTGCAACTATCCTTAGAATAATAGAAACTGCTCCTTTTTTATTGTTATGTTCCATAGTTCAGTTATTTATTACTATTAATAATAGAAAAATGACAACTTATTTCCTCTTAAAATAAACGACTATTAGAAAATGAATGAAAAAAAGATAATTGATGACGGAATTAACTATTTTTACTGAGTAATCTGGGCTTTATCCAAACCAGATAATTTAATCACTATGATATTTAAAATAAAGTAAATAGAAGAGTTGAAGCCATGTTTATCATTTCCATTAATAAAAAGCAACGGACTATAACAATGTAATATTGTGAAAAACTCTGTAGAAATGTCTACACAATTTGACGAAGAAAAGCAGCAAATGTCTCATATCTCAATACTCAAGTGCAAATGGTTTGTGTATGGCCCAAATTTTACCCGGGGCTCAATAAAATTAAACTCAAATAAACATAACTTAACTACCCAATTAAAACCCAATACAAACCCAAAACTTAGCCCAAAACACTAACCCAACCCCCCCAAAAAAAAATTAGAAAAAGAAAAAACCTAATCTCATCTACTCCACCACCATAATTAGCCACCCACCCCCATTTTGCTCCACTTGCCTACAATGGAAAAGACAATTAAATTAAAAAAAAAAGAAGAACAAGTGGTAAAAGCTTATAAAAAGCCACAATCTCAATGTAAAAAAAGGGGGATTGGAGAGGAATTTATTGTATTTTGGAGAGAAGAAATTTTTTTTGAGATTCAAGAAGAGATTTTTTTTTTTGAGATTCAAGAGGGGATTTTTCTTTTTTTTTTGAGATTGAAGAACAAAAAATCAGTATATCAATAACAATAAAAAATGTTCAAAGGGTTTCATTATATTCACTCCAATCGTAGTAAGAAATAAGAGATAGAATCAAAGCTGCGCGTTTTGGGTCAAAGGGCTATTGTCCGTTTTAGTCCTTCCCGGTTATTTGCATGTGCGAATTAATCCCCTCTTCTTTTATTTATTACTTAATTTGCCCCAAAATATTGCTCTCAGATTCGATTATGTCCTTCCTATTATTTTTTATTTGTTTCATTTACCTTATTTATATTATTATGTTTGCATTTATCTCTTATTTCATTCTAATACTAATATTATTAGCACTTCTATTGTTTTTACTATTAATTAATGTATGTTTATTATATATGTATGTATGTACATTTCAATATATAAGTATTATTTTTATTACGTCATTTTAATATTACTATTATATCATATTTACTTTTCAGATTTTAATAATAATAATAATATTATTATTATTATTATTATTATTATTATTATTATTATTATATTAGTGTATATTTTATGTACATATATGTATGTATATACTTTTATATATAGTATTGTTTTTAAATTTAATATTTTTATTTGCTCTTTGTATTTCTATATTATTATTATTATTATTATTATAATATGGTAGTGTGTATTTGCATTATATGTATATATATATTAATATATAGTATTATTTTGTTTACTTTATTTTAATATTATTATTACCTTCATTCCATTATTATTATTACTATTATTATATTTTACTATCATTATTTTTCATACGTATATATGCTATTGTTTATATTATTATTACTATAACTACTATATATTTTTACTACCTCTATTATGTATTACTAATATATTATTACTACTATTATTCTTGTTATTATCATCACTTGTTATTCTCATCACTATTATTATAATTTATTATTGTTACTTATTATTTTACTATTATTATCTAATATATCATCATTATCATTATTTTCATTATAACTTAATAGATTATTATTATTATTAGCACTACTTTTATTACTATTATTTAATATATTATTTTTTACTATTATCGTCATATTGTTACTATTACTATTATATTATTATGTTATTATATCTTTTACTATTATTATTGTTGTATTTTTCTATTATTGTTATTATATTTTCCTTTATTTTTGTATTTACTTATATGTTATTATTTTATATTAACTAATTTGATAACTGTATATTTTTAACATATTTATTTTATTTACATATCATTACTTTTATTATTATTTCATCATCTATTCTATTTATAGTTTTTTTAAATAATTTCAAACATTTAGCTTATTCATTATTTCCTTTCTTATTATTTATTCGACTCATTTATCTTACCTTCGTATTTATCGTTAGTATTCATATTTGTGTTTATGTTTATCTGTTATGGTTATCAATTTTTATTTGTTATGCATTCTTTATTATCTCGTTTCATTACGAATTTAGGTTTTATCCAACCCGATAGTAATTCTTTCACTAAAGTAAATATTTCGTATTTGGTAATCCGAGACAATCGTTCCCTAACTTACTGGATTTCGATTTTTTTTCTCTCACGTTTAACCTAAATAACGGCATATTCTTTTAAATCATAATCTGAGTGTTAAATAAAATACTTACTCTCTGATATTTGAGGTGTTGTGTCCTAACTCACTGGATATGACATCTTATTACCTCGAGATAAGATTTTTTTTGCAAATAAGGCGATGCTTGGTGTTTGGAAATTTCAAGAAAGTAGTGCCTTAACTTATTGGGTTGCCACTTTTCTCGTTGAATTCGAATAATTAAGCACCCTTCTAAATTTTTTTTAAAGGTTTTCTAAATGCAAGCCAGTATCTTGGAATTTCAAAGCAATATGTCCTAACTTATTGGATATAGCATTTTGCTGCTTCGAGATAGGAATTTCAAAAAAAGGGATAACTTAATGTTAATACTTTGACGCTAGTGAATCCCAATTTTCAAAGTTAAAATATTTTAAAGAGGACTACATCTTAAAATTTTTTTTTCTTTCGACATTAAAGATATTTGATAATCAATTAGGTACCAATTTTTGGGCGTTACGAGGGTGCTAATCCTTCCTCGTACGTAACTGATTCCCGAACCCGTTCTTTTACTTCGTGGACCAAAACTAATGATTTTAAAACAAAATGTTTTAAAGATGATCCAATCACACCTAAAAAAAGATTGGTGGCGACTCCCGTTTTCATTTTTAAAATCGATTCCCATTTTCCAACACCACGATTTGAAAATGTTTCGACAGCTTGGCGACTCCACTGGGGACGTAATAAGAGAGTCAGGCCATGTAATTGATTATCTTTTGTCTTAATGTCGGAAATTAAAAATTTTAAAATTTAATCCTCTTTGCATTACATGTGTTTGTATTATTACATGCTATATTTTGATCGCATTGCATTTTGCATGACCGTTGTGGTCACACCCTTAAGTGGTAGTGAGAAGCTATGCCTTCGTGAGGTTTTCGCCTCCGTGCAGGATAGTGGATCACTTTCGGGATACATCCGTACCTATGGTTTCGTGAGATTTTCATCTCCGTGTAGCCATAGGGAAATGTATTCCCCTGAACTGAACTCGATTCAAATGAGCCTATAATGGGTGAGGATCGAGGAATCTACTGGTTCGGGTACCTCAAACTTTAGAACCAACCCCATGTCGAAGGACTGTATAAGCCCAACTTAGACATCACCTTTATAAGTTATCGTTGAAATTTATTGATATCATGTGATACTGATTATCTATTTTCTTTTGCTTGCATGTCATTTTGCATTTACAAAGATATCGGTTCGTGGTCAGTTTCTAAGTTAGGAAGTTTTATTATGGAGAACGGACTTCTTGATAAAGTGGAAGGCAACGTTAACGTCCACAGATGGTCCGAGCAAACTCAACTAGAAAAGGGAGATAGTATAGCTATAGGATATGTATCGAAGCTGCCAGATTATACTCGTATAAGTGTCACACAGAATAATCTCCAAGAGCTTAAGGAAATTTGGGATCAGTGGGGCAAAGAGACTAAGTAATTATTCTACGGTAACTATGGAGACTTACCTTACTTGCTTGATGTTCAGATAGACGAGCACTTATTGAGCCCTTGCTCGGCTTTTGGAACCCGTGACAGTTGCTTCACTTTTGGGGAAGTAGACATGGTACCCTCTTGTGGAAGAATACCCTGCTTTACTTCGTTGTCCCCGGTTTCAGAATGATAGGATCTATTCCCGAGCTCCTTGTGTCCCTACCTTTTGGAAGAAATTGATGATTATTACGGGGATGAGCGAGCAGTGGGCCACGGCTCGAATTAAAGAAAAGGGTGAGTGCAAGTGCATTTCGTGGGATGCTTTGAAATATTTAATTCTGACACACTCTGATGAGACAAAGAAGATAGATGTTTTTGCCCTAAGTTTATATGGATTGATGGTCTTCCCTAAGGCTTTGGGATATGTGGATGAGGCAACCACGGATCTTTTTCATCGACTCAGTAAAAAGGTCACTTCTGTCCCTGCAATTTTGGCGGAAACATTTAGGTCTTTAAGTGCATGTAGGAGGGCTGGTGCTGACAGGTTTATAGGGTGTGCTCAGTTGCTTTTGGCTTGGTTCTACAGTCATTTTCGGTTGATAGATAGGGTGGTTTATCGGGTTTACTTTGAGGATTATTCACCGTTGAAAGATATAGTAGCTTCAACCGGGAGAGTTGATGTTCCAAAGAGAATTGGATAGCGTTACTTCAGAACCTTCATCGAAAGATGTCGAGTGGAGGGCTCCGTGGATGATGCTGGTGAGGTTCTTTACCGATGCGGTAGTTTTGATTGGGTACCCTTATTGGGGATTTGGGGTGCCATTGGCTATGTCCTTTGCTCATCTTGGCAAAGATGGATTGAGGCAGTTCATACCAAAGAACTCGGGGTTGGCTCAAAGTGAGTTTGTATATAGAGGAACCGATTACAAGAGGAGGGTTAGTGAAGTTTCTAGTGCTTGGAAGAAGACTTGTCGATTGAGAGGAAAAGCTATTAGCCCCACTACGACACCGGAATACATAGATTGGAGAGGTAGAAGAGTTAATGATAATATCCCTAAGCCAAGTATGGAAGGAGCTCGACCAATGGAGGAATATTTGCAAGTAAGGCCCTCAAAGTTAGAAATTATGAAACAAGAGTTCGAGGGGAGGATAGCAAAGATCGAAGAAGAAAAGATGTACTTGAGTTTGGACGTTGATGTTCAAAAGATGGAAGTCGAGAAAGAGAGGAAAGAAAAGAGGAAGATTGAGGAAGATCGAGATGATCTAAGGGAGTATTACAAAAGGGCACAAGTAGCCTTGAGGAGGGCGAGAGTAGGAGGATCTTCCAATCAATGGCAGAAGGAGGTTCAAGAAGAAAAGGATAGAGCCGAGTACTGGGAAAGGAAATCCTAAGAAATGCGGGGGCAAAATTTGGCATTAAAGGAAGAGAATAAAAGATTGAAGACCAAGGTAATGGAACTTGGAAAATCCCTGCGTTGGCACCAAAACCATAATTCTACGGTCGAGTTAAAGGAGCTAAGAAACAAGGTCGAAGATTTGGAGGTGGCATTGCATGACGGTGAACTCCAGGTTGAGCAGCTCAAGGCGCAAGAGGATTATCTGAGGGGAGAGCTATATTAGGCTAAAGAACAGGTCAGAAAAAGGGATCATGTCATTAGTGAAGCCATAGCTCAGATTCGAGAGGTTGCTGAATATGTGCAAGACTTGGCAATTCGAGCTGACGTATTGAGTCTGATGTATTCATCATCGTCAGATGTAGGACGAAAGTTAGCCCTTTTATTAGATAGAGTTAAAGCTTTGGGCCTTAGGGCGAAATCGTATTTGTAATCCTCTTATATGTAAAAATATTCTTTTTCTAAATAAAATTTTTTAAATGAAGTTGAACCAGAATCGATATTCTTTTTACATTCATGCATTTACATCTCATAACATTTCATCACATCATTTGCATTCAAAGTTATAGAAAGACCCTGATTAGTTAAAGTTTACTTTCCAGGGAGGTAGAAAAGAGAGAGGTAGAAAAGAAAATCTGGAAATCACACATCCTTACGGCACTCGTACTAAAACTAAAAACATGGATCAAAGGTTTGAGTAATTACAAAAAGATATGCAAGATCAAATGCAAGAGTAGTTGGCCAAAATACAGAATGAAATAAGGGAACAGATGCTAGAGGCTCAGAGAAACATGATGGTTGAAATGGCTCAGCTGCTGAGAGCCACTGATAAAGGAAAAGCTCCCATGGCGATCACTGAAGAGGATAATGAAGGTCCTCCTCCGGGTTTTACTCCACCTCATGTGCCCCTACAAACCGAGGCACCTCCTAAAAGGCCATCTGTCACAGTAAGGCCTCAATATGAGCCAGTGGATACTAGAATCCCCATAAATTTCCCATCTGGGTTGGGAAATAATTTGGGTGATAGCTCGATCAACCCTATTACTCCTGATCTAGATTTAATGGAGAAGGAAAGAATGGCCACTGAATCCTCAAAACAATTGGAAGATCATTGCAGGTGGTTAGAGGAGAAGTTTAGGGTTTTAGAAGGCGCTGGCAATCATCATGGGATTGATGCCAAAGACTTAAGTTTGGTTCCAGATTTGGTGCTTCCTCATAAATTTAAGATGCCAAAGTTTGAAAAATACAATGGGACTACTTGCCCAAAGGCACACATAACAATGTTTTGTAGAAGAATGACTGGTTATGTGAACAACGATCAACTATTGATCCATTGTTTTCAAGACAGCCTAGTGGGAGCGGCGGCTAGGTGGTACAATCAGTTGAGCCGTGCAAGAATCAGTTCATGGAGAGATCTTGCACAGGCTTTCATGCAACAATATAACCATGTGACTGATATGACGCCAGATAGGATCACACTTCAAAACATGGAGAAAAAACCTAATGAAAGTTTTAGGCAATATGCACAACGATGGAGGGAGGTGGCAATGCAAGTACAACCACCATTGTTAGAAAAGGAAACCACCATGTTATTTATTAATACTTTTAAGGTGCCATTCATCACACATATGATTGGAAGTACCACAAAAAGTTTCGCGGATATAGTTATGGTGGGTGAGATGATTGAGAATGCCGTGAGAGGCGGTAAAATCGAGGGGGAAGTGGCTAAAAGATCAGCCCCAAGGAGAAAGGATAATGAGGTGAATAGTCTCAACTCGAGGGCAATCACAGTTGGTCAACCCAAAGCGACTATGGTCGAACAACAAAATACCCAAAGACGAGAATCGGGCATAAGGCGAATCGGAAAGAATGCAATTTACGCCTATCCCGTGACGTATCGTGAGCTTTATCAAAGCTTGTATGATGCACATGCCATTGCTCCATTTCACTTGAAACCACTACAGCCACCATACCCCAGATGGTGTGATGCAAATGCTAAGTGCGAATATCATGCGGGAATACCGGGGCATTCGATCAAAAACTGCACAGGATTTAAGAAGGCCGTGGAGAGGCTTATCAAGATGGGGGTTGTAAAATTTGACAAGTACCCTAATGCCGAAAATCATTCTGGGATCATGGCAATCAAGGAGTGAATGCCATTGATGAAACAAAGAAAAGAAAAATCAAGGAAGACATTGTTGAGGTGAAGATACCTATGAAGGTAATATGGGAGGAGATGGTAAAGAGAGGTATCTTGACCTCTAGAAAAGGAGGAGAAGGAATAGAGAACCATTGTGAGTTCCATGGGAAGTAGGTCATGTGATTCAAAATTGTGAAGAGTTCAAGGTCATGGTACAAGGCCTTATAGTTAACAAAGAGTTGAAGATTTCGAGGTAGTTCTTATGAAGGACAAATATGTGTCTTGGAGAATGAGCGACAAAGAACCACCAACCGAGAATTATTATCTCCTTGCTGGGAATAATGAGGAGGGTCACAAACTAGGCCCAAAATAGTCATCCACAAACCCAATCCTTTCCCTTATAAGGATGACGGGAGGGTACCATGGAGCTATGGACTGCAATATAACAATACCGAGGGGAGAGTATAGCTAGCGCATCCAGGGGCACGCAAAATGAAGGTTCTCATACACAAAATGGGAAACGTTATGACGGGGGGAATATCAGAATAGAGCCCGCAGAGACGAAAGATGTCAAGGCTGAAAGGGAAAAGGAAACTGAAGTACTCATTAATGAGCCGGTAAAGGAGGAAGAGGCTAAGGAGTTTCTAAAATTCCTAAAACATAGCGAGTATAGCGTGGTCGAGTAGTTGCGCAAGCAGCCGGCGCGTATATCAGTGTTAGCCCTACTCTTGAGCTCTGAGGTGTATCGAGATGCGTTGTTAAAGGTGCTTAACGAAACATATGTTACCCATGACATATCCATTAACAAGCTAGACCGGTTAGTAAACAACATCAGTGCTGACAATTTCATTTATTTTAACGATGATGAAATTCCACCTGGGGGCATAGGGTCAACCAAAGCCCTACACATCACTACTCGGTGCAAAGGATACACACTTCCAAGTGTACTAGTGGATAATGGGTCTGCTTTGAACGTCCTGCCACTATCCACCTTGAACAGATTGCCCATTGACAGTTCGCATATGAAAACGTGTCATAATGTGGTAAGAGCCTTTGATAGAACTGAAAGAAAAGTAATGGGGCGAATCGACATCCCTTTGGAGATTGGGCCGAATACGTATGAAGTTGATTTCCTAGTGATGGATATCAAGCCCTCCTATAATTGTTTATTGGGGAGACCATCGATACACTCAGCAAGAGTAGTGTCCTCTTCATTGCACCAAAAATTAAAGTTAGTAATGGATGGTCGCTTAATAACCATCAATGCGGAAGAGGACATCATAACGGCAGTTACCAGCAAGGCCCCTTATGTTGAGGCAAATGAAGAGGCTATTGAATGTTCTTTCCGCTCTTTAGAGGTCATCAATGCCACTTTTATTTTGGAGGGAAGCAAAGTGCCGGTACCCAAAATGTCTGGAGCCACGAGGATGGCCTTACAAATAATAATGGAGAAAGGAGCATTGCCGGGAAAAGGGCTAGGAAAACAGTTGCAAGGAGAGGTTCAAATCCCAAAACTGATTGAGAAGAAAGACTACTTTGGCTTGGGCTTCACACCAGACTACAAGCACAAGAGGCAGGAAATAGAGAAGTGCCAAGCAAGAAGAAAGGCGCGTTTGAATGCAAGAGAAGTGGAGTGGGAACCGATGACATTCCCACCTATATCCAAATCCTTCAAATCAGGAGGATTGCTGAAAAAGGAAAGTCATCAGGTTAATGCTGTGCACAATGAAGGATCGGAGCAAGGAAGCCTCGAGGGCATTCGCCCTTACGAACCGGGGAGCTCTCTGAATAATTGGACTGCGGAAGACCTTCCTGTAGTCTTTAGGAATTTTTCAGAGTAATTCTCAAAACATGTCTGTTACTCTAGGGCCTAGGAGTAATAAGATTATATTCGTGAAATAGGCTTATGTTCATCTATAATTATTTAAATAAAACATAACCTTTTATCAATTTAAACGAGTATCGTTCTATTTTTATCGACCAATATTCCTCCAAATTCTAACAATTCTTATTCTTTTATTCATAGCACATAAACAATCATTCTTCGATTCATTCATTCTTTGTATATTCTTTCATACCTCCACAGGTCCCTATATATCAATGATATGAGCGCTGATACTACAGCTCTTAATTTCTCTGGCGAGCAAGACATGTGTTTAGAGGAACCTCGAGATTTTAAAGATGTTCAGATTGTGACGTATCTCTCGATCTGTTAAGAATGGTTAGCGGGAGGAGAAACAAATCATGCCACATGAGAAAGAGGCAATAGAGAATATAGCCCTAGAGGAAGGGAAGGAGTTGAAAATCGGAACCCTAATTGGCGTGGACACAAGGCATGGTCTGATTGAGTTGCTTCGAGAGTTCAAGGATATCTTCGCTTGGTCATATCAGGATATGCCTGGATTGAGTACTGACATTGTGGTACATCGTCTTCCGATAAGACAAGATTGTAAGCCAGTCCAACAGAAGTTGCGAAGAATGAGGCCAGATATCGTTTTGAAGATAAAGGATGAAGTCAAGAAGCAGTTTGATGCAGGATTCTTGCAAGAAGTGAAGTACTCTGAATGGGTAGCTAACATTGTGCCTGTCCCCAAGAAGGATGGGGAAGTACGAATGTGTGTTGATTACAGAGACTTGAACAAAGCAAGCCCAAAAGATAATTTTCCTTTACCCCACATTGACAATTTAGTAGATAACACAGCGGGATATTCCTTGTTCTCCTTTATGGATGGTTTCTCAGGATACAACCAGATAAAGATGCATCCAGAGGACATGAATAAAACCACCTTTATAACCTTGTGGGGGACCTTTTGCTACAAAGTAATGCCATTTGGACTAAAAAACGCAGGGGCAACGTACCAAAGGGCCATGGTGAATTTGTTCCACGACATGATGCATAAGGATATCGAGGTATACGTTGATGATATGATTGCCAAGTCACGTACGGAAAAAGAGCATATTGAGGTCTTGAGAAGATTGTTTGTAAGGTTGAGAAAATTTCAGCTGAAGCTCAATCCAGCAAAGTGTACCTTTGGAGCCAGATCCGGAAAGTTGTTAGGCTTCGTAGTAAGTGAAAAAGGAATTGAAGTCGACTCAGACAAGGTTAAAGCCATACGAGAATTACCCCCACCACGTACTTAGAAAGAAGTTCGAGGATTCCTAGGAAGGTTGAATTACATTGCTCGGTTCATTTCACAACTAACCGAGAAATGTGATCCTATCTTTCGCCTCCTCAGAAAGCACAATCAAAGTATTTGGGATGGGGAATGCCGAGTGCTTTTGAAAAGGTCAAGCAAGATTTGTTGAATACTCCAAGATTGTCTCCTTGACCGGATAAACCATTAATCTTGTACTTATCGGTGTTCAAGAATTCTATGGGATGTGTGCTTGGCCAACATGATGAGTCGGGGAAAAGGAGAAGGCAATTTATTATCTCAGTAAAAAGTTCACTGACTATGAGATGAGATATTCACCAATCAAAAAGTTGTGTTGTGCGCTGATTTGGACAACTCGGAGATTAAGACAGTACATGCTATACCATACCACTTGGCTCATCTCAAAACTTGATCCGTTAAAATACATGATGGAGTCAACGGCTCTGAATGGAAGAATAGCGAGATGGCAAATCTTGCTTTCAGAATTTGATATAATCTACATAAGTCAGAAGGCTATAAAAGGAAGTGCGGTAGCGGACTTCTTGGCTAGTAGGGCTCTAGAGGATTATGAGCCACTAAACTTCGATTTTCCAAATGAAGAGTTGATGTGTATAGCAATGACTGAAAATTCTTCTTGGAGGCTCAATTTTGATGGGGCTTCTAATGCAGTCGGAAATGGAATTGGGGCAGTCTTGGTATCTCCGAATGGTGATCATTATCCTTTTATGTGCAAGTTGGACTTTGATTGCACAAACAATATGGCTGAATATGAAGCATGCATCATGGGACTTCAAGCAGCTATAGAGCGAGGTATAAAAACTCTAGAAGTATATAGGGATTCGGCGTTGGTTATTTATCAGCTTAGAGGTGAATGGGAGACAAGGGACCCTAAATTGATTAGTTATCGAAAGGTAGTTTTGGGGTTACTTGAGGAATTTGATAGCATCACCTTCAATTATCTCCCACGAGACAAAAATCGGATGATGATGCTTTAGCAACCTTGGCCTCAATGATCAAGGCAAATAAAGAAGAAGAAATGAAGCCAATTCAAATGAGTGTTTACGAGGCTCCAGCTCATTGTTGTAATATTGAGAAGGAGGGAAATGACAATAACCCCGGTACCAAGATATATTGCGATCGTGAGAGATCGTAAATACCACGAACAAAGCGATGAAAATGACAAACGAACCTTGAGAAGGTTAGCTTGCGACTATGTTTTAGACGGAGATATCCTGTACAAAAGACAAAAAGATCAAGTACTTTTGAGATGTGTCGATGCTGTGGAAGCTAAGTTAATTCTAGAAGAAGTTCACGAAGGTGTATGTGGAACGCATGCAAATGGGTTCATGATGGCAAGGCAAATTATGAGGTTTGGCTATTATTGGGCCACTATGGAAGGGGATTGCATCAGTTACACCAAGAAATGCCATAAGTGCCAGATTTATGGGGATAAAATTCATGTACCACCTTCACCTTTGCATGTTATGACTTCTCCATGGCCATTTTCCATGTGGGGCATGGATGTTATTGGACCAATATCACCGAGAGCTTCGAATGGACATCGGTTTATCTTTGTAGTAATTGACTACTTCACAAAATGGGTAGAGGCTGCTTCTTATACGAATGTTACTAAGTCAGCTGTGAGCCGATTCTTGAAGAAGGAGATCATTTGTCGGTATGGAATGCCTGAGAAGATCATATCTGACAATGCATTGAACTTAAACAACAAAACGATAGCAGAGGTTTGCGACCAGTTCAAGATCAAGCATCACAATTCTTCCCCTTATCGTCCAAAAATGAATGGGGCAGTGGAGGCCGCCAACAAGAATATTAAGAAAATAGTGGGGAAGATGACTGAGACATATAGAGATTGGCATGAGAAGTTGCCATTTGCACTCTTAGCCTACCGAACATCTGTTAGAACCTCTACTGGGGTAACTCCATTCTCGTTAGTCTATGGGATGGAAGAAGTATTACCTATTGAAGTAGAAATACCTTCTCTTCGAATCTTGACAGAAGTAAAGTTAGATGAAGCTGAGTGGGTTCAATCCCGGTATGACCAGTTGAACTTGATTGAAGAAAAGAGGCTAAAAGCCATTCGACATGGTCAGATATATCAGAAGTGAATGATGCGAGCTTATGACAAGAAAATTCGACCAAGAGAATTCCATGAGGGAGACCTTGTACTGAAAAAGATCCTTCCTATTCAAAAGGATTTTAGAGGAAAATGGATGCCGAATTGGGAAGGGCCGTATGTCGTGAAAAAAGCTTTCTCCGGTGGTGCATTGATCTTAGCAGAAATGGATGGGAAAAGTTTACCTAATCTAGTGAACTCGGACTCAGTTAAAAAATACTTTGTCTAAAGAAAAAGAGAATCTAAGGTGAAAACTCGCAAAGGGCGCCTTGAAAAAAAAAATCAAAAACGGAGAGGCCAAGGTGAAAACCCGCAAAAGGCACCTTGTGACCAAAAGGTTTTTGAGTTGAAAACCTGTAAGGGCAGCCCAAATTTTGAAGAGTACACAGTGATCTTGTTACAAAAAGCAAAGAATGCTACAAACTGGGGCATCAACAGAGTACTGAGGATCTTTTAAACACATTTTGAACTCAAGAAAGACTTCATGGAGCTGGTGTATAGGCACTCAAGCGGTGATATCTGGAGGATCTAACCTCTATCTTGTTTTCCATCTTTAGATTCTATTCCTTCCTAAAGATAGGCCTTCGGATTAATTTCCTTTGTATTCTTTCTTCTTAATTCATTCAAATCCAATTATCCTTAAAGATTTATTCATCTTCCATGTTGCAATAGATGAACTAAATATGTTTACAAACGAAGTTTTGCGTATTACTCTGAAATTTCTAGACAATACAAGAAACTAAAACAGGACAATTGTTCGAGAAATTCACGCAAGTAAAGGATGAAGGAACTCGAGGAATTTCTTTCATCCAGTCTAAAAGGAAAATGAACAAAATCAATGATTCAATTTTAAGAAAAGATTGTTTTACAGACATCCTCAGTGGATCGTAGCATTGGAGGAAAGGTACAGGCCTACAGGTTGAGCAAGAATAATGCTTTTAAAAGATAAATGAAGGAATGAGTGGTGACGTCTAGGATTGGGGTCATATTCGTAAAATTTTGCATCATAACATGTTTAATTAGGAACATCCGACTCATTTCGATCGTGGCATCCTAATTATCAGGCATAATCATTCTACGTGATGACGCCTTAATCCCTTAAGCGAGAGGGTAATAGGCCACACATAGCGATCTCGCCTTCGGATGTTTATCTTTGAAGCGAATCCAAGATGGTTTGGCATCCTTGTGTTTACAAGGAGCAAATCGAAGACATAGCTGATTTGGCTTTCACGTGATTACGATGAAGCAAATCTAAGATGATTTGTCGTCTCTGTATCGTCAGAGAAAGAATCGAAGTTTGGCATCTTCACTTTGATGAAGAGCAGACACATAGCAGATCTCACCTTCAGATGATTTCGCTGAAGCAGATCCAAGATGGTTTGGCATCCTTGTGTTTACAAGGAACAAATCGAAGACATGGTTGATTTGGCTTTCACGTGATTATGATGAAGCAAATCTAAGATGATTTGTCGTCTCTGTATTGTCAGAGAACGAATCGAAGTTTGGCATCTTCACTTTGATGGAGAGCAGACACATAGCAGATCTCGCCTTGACGATTTCACCAAGCGGATCCAAGATGGTTTGGCATCCTTGTGTTTACAAGGAGCAAATCGAAGACATAGCTGATTTGACTTTCACGTGATTACGATGAAGCAAATCTAAGATGATTTGTCGTCTCTGTATTGTCAGAGAACGAATCGAAGTTTGGCATCTTCACTTTGATGGAGAGCAGACACATAGCAGATCTCGCCTTCAGACGATTTCACTGAAGCAGATCCAAGATGGTTTGGCATCCTTGTGTTTACAAGGAACAAATCGAAGACATGGTTGATTTGGCTTTCACGTGATTACGATGAAGCAAATCTAAGATGATTTGTCGTCTCTGTATTGTCAGAGAACGAATCGAAGTTTGGCATCTTCACTTTGATGGAGAGCAGACACATAGCAGATCTCGCCTTTAGACGATTTCACTGAAGCAAATCCAAGATGGTTTGGCATCCTTGTGTTTACAAGGAACAAATCGAAGACATGGTTGATTTGGCTTTCACGTGATTACGAGAAAGCAAATCTAAGATGATTTGTCGTCTCTGTATCGTCAGAGAACGATCGAAGTTTGGCATCTTCACTTTGATGGAGAGCAGACACATAGCAGATCTCACATTCGGATGTTTACGCTGAAGCGGATCCAAGATGGTTTGGCATCCTTATGCTTACAAGGAGCAAATCGAATCATAGTTGATTTGGCTTTCACGTGCTTACGTTAAAGCAAATCTAAGATGATTTGGCATCTCTGTATTGTCAGGGAACAAATCGAAGAAATAGATCTAACATTCCTGTACTTACAGTGAAGCAGATCGAAGATTTCAGCATGGCATCCCTGTGTTTATAAGGAACAAGTTGAAGACAGCAGATTTGGCATCCCTGTGTTTATAGGGAACAGATCGAAGAAGCAGATCAAGAACTCAAGACTCGGCGAGCCCGGGCAAAATTGGTCCTTTTATAGTCTTTGCTCTGTTCTTGTTACACAACAACAAGCAAAGAGGGGCAGCTGTATTGCCCAAATTTTGCCCGGGGCCCAATAAAATCAAACCCAAATAAACATAACTCAACTACCCAATTAAAACCCAATACAAACCTAAAACTTAGCCCAAAACACTAACCCAACCCCCCCAAAAAAAATCAGAAAAAGAAAAAAACCTAATCTCATCTACTCCACCACCATAATTAGCCACCCACCCCCATTTTGCTCCACTTGCCTACAATGGAAAAGGCAAATAAATTTAAAAAAAAAAGAAGAACAAGTGGTAAAAACTTATAAAAAGCCACAATCTCAATGTAAAAAAAAGGGGATTGGAGAGGAATTTATTGTATTTTGGAGAGAATTTTTTTTTTTTTGAGATTCAAGAAGAGATTTTTTTTTTGAGATTCAAGAGGGGATTTTTCTTTTTTTTTTGAGATTGAAGAACAAAAAATCAGTATATCAATAACAATCAAAAAGGTATAAAGGGTTTCATTATATTCACTCTAATCGTAGTAAGAAATAAGGGATAGAATCAAAGCTGCGCGTTTTGGGTCAAAGGGCTATTGTCCGTTTTAGTCCTTCCCGGTTATTTGCATGTGCGAATTAATCCCCTCTTCTTTTATTTATTACGGATTTGCCCCAAAATATTGCTCTCAGATTCGATTATGTCCTTCCTATTATTTTTTATTTGTTTCATTTTACCTTATTTATATTATTATGTTTGCATTTATCTCTTATTTCATTCTAATACTAATATTATTAGCACTTCTATTGTTTTTACTATTAATTAATGTATGTTTATTATATATGTACGTATGTACATTTCTATATATAAGTATTATTTTTATTACGTCATTTTAATATTACTATTATATCATTTTACTTTCGCATTGTAATAATAATAATAATAATAATAATAATATTATTATTATTATTATTATTATTATTATTATTATATATTAGTGTATATTTTATGTACATATATGTATGTATATACTTTTATATATAGTATTGTTTTTTAAATTTAATATTTTTATTTGCTCTTTGTATTTCTATATTATTATTATTATTATTATTATAATATGGTAGTGTGTATTTGCATTATATGTATATATATATATTAATATATAGTATTATTTTTGTTTACTTTATTTTAATATTATTATTACCTTCATTCCATTATTATTATTACTATTATTATATTTTACTATCATTATTTTTAAATGCGTATATATGCTATTGTTTATATTATTATTACTATAACTACTATATTTTTTACTACCTCTATTATGTATTACTAATATATTATTACTACTATTGTTATTCTGTTATTATCATCACTTGTTATTCTCATCACTATTATTATAATTTATTATTGTTACTTATTATTTTACTATTATTATCTAATATATCATCATTATCATTATTTTCATTATAACTTAATAGATTATTATTATTATTATTATTATTATTATTATTAGCACTACTTTTATTACTATTATTTAATATATTATTTTTACTATTATCGTCATATTATTACTATTACTATTATATTATTATGTTATTATATCTTTTACTATTATTATTGTTGTATTTTTCTATTATTGTTATTATATTTTCCTTTATTTTTGTATTTACTTATACGTTATTATTTTATATTAACTAATTTGATAACTGTATATTTTTAGCATATTTATTTTATTTACATATCATTACTTTTATTATTATTTCATCATCTATTCTATTTATAGTTTTTTTAAATAATTTCAAACATTTAGCTTATTCATTATTTCCTTTCTTATTATTTATTCGACTCATTTATCTTACCTTCGTATTTATCGTTAGTATTCATATTTGTGTTTATGTTTATCCTGTTATGGTTATCAATTTTATTTGTTATGCATCCTTTATTATCTCGTTTCATTACGAATTTAGGTTTTATCCAACCCGATAGTAATTCTTTCACTAAAGTAAATATTTCGTATTTGGTAATCCGAGACAATCGTTCCCTAACTTACTGGATTTCGATTTTTTTTCTCTCACGTTTAACCTAAATAACGGCATATTCTTTTAAATCATAATACGAGTGTTAAATAAAATACTTACTCTCTGATATTTGAGGTGTTGTGTCCTAAGTCACTGGATATGACATCTTATTACCTCGAGATAAGATTTTTTTTGCAAATAAGGCGATGCTTGGTGTTTGGAAATTTCGAGAAAGTAGTGCCCTAACTTATTGGGTTGCCACTTTTCTCGTTGAATTCGAATAATTAAGCATCCTTCTAAATTTTTTTAAAGGTTTTCTAAATGCAAGCCAGTATCTTGGAATTTCAAAGCAATATGTCCTAACTTATTGGATATAGCGTTTTGCTGCTTCGAGATAGGAATTTCAAAAAAAGGGATAACTTAATGTTAATACTTTGACGCTAGTGAATCCCAATTTTCAAAGTTAAAATATTTTAAAGAGGACTACATCTTAAATTTTTTTTTCTTTCGACATTAAAGATATTTGATAATCAATTAGGTACCAATTTTTGGGCGTTACGAGGGTGCTAATCCTTCCTCGTACGTAACCGATTCCCGAACCCGTTCTTTTACTTCGTGGACCAAAACTAATTATTTTAAAACAAAATGTTTTAAAGGTGATCCAATCACACCTAAAAAAAGTTTGGTGGCGACTCCCGTTTTCATTTTTAAAATCGATTCCCATTTTCCAACACCACGATTTGAAAATGGTTTCGACAGTTTGCACTCATCCAAACTTCACATGCAATCAGTTTAGTTAGCAAATATGACTGTCCTGGCAAGCACTACTAGGCCATGAAATGGACTCTTAAGTACTTCAAAGATATTGTAGATTTATGCTTAGTGTATAACCAAAGTGACGTTCTAGTAGAAGCACTGGCTTTGTGGACTCTAAATATGCTGGAGATTTGGACAGAAGATCTCTAACAGGTAATGGATTCATTTTTTTAGAGGAGCCATTAGTTAGAAAGTTGTATTAAAGTCTATTGCAGTCTTATATATGACTGAGGCAAAATATATGTAACGCCCCCTTACCCGAGATAGTCGCCAGAGTCGAGCACGAGGCATTACTAAACTTATTTGAGCACTTAAATAAATTCAGACAATTTATATCATACTTTCTAGATAAGCTGTCCAACTGCGTCACGGTCGCTAAAAAAAATCATATCTTGAGTTAGAAAACTCGAAATCCAAATCCGTAAATTTTCCCTGAATCTAGACTCAATATCTACTTACTAATTTTTTTTCTAGAATTTTTGGTCAGGCCAATTAGTACAGTTTATTAGTTAAATTCTCCCTTGCTTCAGGGTTCGGCTATTCTGACCCCTGTGCACTACAGATCAAATTTCTCTCTGTACAGAATTCAAATAACCATGCCGTTTGTTTCTATTAAAAATAGACTCAATAAGGAATCCATAAATATACAGTATGACTTCTAATTATTTTTGTACAATTTTTAATGATTTTTACAAATCAGAACAGGGGAGCTCAAAATCACTCTGACCTTATCTCACAAAAATTCAAATATCTCCTGATATGAAAGTCTTTTGCTTACACCATTTCTTCTATGTGAAACTAGATTCAATAAGCTTTAATTTCATATTTTATTCAACCTCTAATTAGATTTTCAAAATTTATGGTGAATTTTCAAACTCAAACTACTACTACTAATCAAAAACTGTTTTAGTACAAAATATTGTTAACTAGTTTATAACATCTTTACTTCAATTCATTTAAACTCTATACATGCCATATAAATCTTTAAACATAAAAAAAAAAACTACCGGAATTGATCTGGATAGTGTGCTTTGTTGTGTTGATCCGATCTACCAACTTCTCTTCAATTCAATCTACATAAAAATATCAAACACACACAAGTAAGCTTATTGAAGCTTAGTAAGTTCATAGGTTTAAAAGTAATGCTTATCAAACATAATATTTCCAAACAATATCAAAACATTTACTAAAGTTTCCTGTCATTCACAACCACTGTTATATTACTTCACATAGTTGAGCTCAATATTAACAACTACTCAATCTCTTTCATTTGGTTCACTTCTCTTGTTTTTCTTATTGTCAAATTTGGAAACGGCTTACGAAATTGAGTACGCCGTTGTTCAGTGCCACGATTCATAAACTCAGTATGGTTTTCCTCATTGAAATACCATACCTACATTTCACAACTCAGTATGGGTGTTACCATACCTACATTTCAAACTTTTCCATGGAACAACCATGGTCTTATCCGTCAATTCATCACATGTCACGATACGAACGTACTCAATTCCTGCGTTTTTCCTAATTTGCATTTTCCACATTTATTCTTTCATTAACAAAATTTTCACAATCCCACAACAAATTCATATATAATAACACATTATATCATTCAATCATTCACAAATAAACATCAAAATTCAACCATATGAACTTACCTGGCTAATTTGTAGAAGATATTGAAATTTAGGGACTATTCTGCAACTTTTTCTTTTCCTCGTTCTCCTTTGGATTCTTGATATATAATATAAAATATTTCTACTCATTAGCATTTATTTGATTTCTATTTCTCTTCACAATTTATGCT
Organism: Gossypium arboreum; assembly: GCF_025698485.1. Classification (NCBI taxonomy): domain Eukaryota; kingdom Viridiplantae; phylum Streptophyta; class Magnoliopsida; order Malvales; family Malvaceae; genus Gossypium; species Gossypium arboreum. Next base: position 101,299,262 of record NC_069071.1, on the reverse strand, counting down.
CTTCAACTTTCAAAATTTCACTTTTACCCCAAAAATTTTAGTTTTTACAATTTAGTCCCTACTCAATTCACCCATCAATTGAACCAATTTTTCTTAATTAACACTTTATTTTATCATTATAAACTATTTCAAAACCTTTGAAATTCTGAATTACAACACTAACCTTCAATTCACAACTTTTTCATAATTAGGTCCTAAATACCATTTTTCTATCAAAATCACTTAATAAACCCACCTTAGTATGAAATTAGAACTTAAATTTCATAATAATTCATCATAAAATTCCCTTACCCATCCAGGGTAACTTCCAATTTCACCCATAAAATAAAAAACTAATGAATTCTATAAGTGGACCAAATTGTAAAAGTCATAAAAATATAAAAATTATCAAGAAAAAGCAAGAATTAAACTCAAATGATGTAAAAATATGAAAAACCAGCTTTCTCTAGACCTTCTATGGCGTTTTGGCTGAGAAAATATGAAGAGATCTCTAGATTTTTTAATTTTGTCCTTATTTTATATGTTAAAATTGTAAAATTTCCAATTTTGCCCTTATTTTCCTTATTTTTCTGCTGATTTTCTTGCCCACTTTTAGGCTTAATTTCCCTTTAAATCCTCTTTATTTAACACTTGAGCTATTTAATTCTTCTAGCAAATTTTGCATTTGTTACAATTTAGTCCTTTTTATTTAATTGACTACCCAAACGTTAAAATTTCTCAACCAAACTTTAATACTAGCTAAATGACACTTCATAAATATTTATAAAAATATTTATAGCTCGATTTTCAAATTCAAGGTCTCGATACCTCGTTTTTGACCCGTTTGACCTAATAAATTCTTTTAATTCACCAAATTCACCAATTCACAAATTCTTCTAAATTCTTACTTGACTCATAAATATTTAATTACTATCTTGTTAAATCTTACTTGTTGGATTTAGTGATCTCAAATCACCATTTTTGACACCACTGAAAATTAGGCCGTTACAATATATGGCAATAACAACAAGGAGTATTATGGGTGAAAGGTCTTCTAAGCAATATTGGTTTACAACAAGATTCTACTATTGTGTTTTGCGATATTCAAAGTGTCATCTTGATGAAATTAGAGATGAATACTCGAATATATTGAGGAAAAACTCACTCAAAACTATGTATATCTTAGAAATATGTATATATATATATATATATACATGAAGCATTGAATCATGTAAGGAAAGAATATCTCTAATTAGAATCTCTAAAAATCAACTATAATCCCTTAAGATTAACTATTCAATGTTGTCAAATAAATCAAAGATTCTTAACACTTCCCCTCAAGTTGGTGCATAGATGTCTCGTATGCCCAACTTGCAAAGAATATTATGATAAGTCTTATAACTAAGCCCTTTAGTAAGAATATTAGCCAACTATTTTCGAATGCTAGATAAGATAGACTTAAGACACCACTGGCTATTTTTCCTTGATAAACTGACAATCAATTTCGATATGCTTAGTTCTGTTGTGTTGTACTGGATTTTGAGATATGCTGATGACCACTTTGTTGTCATAGTACAAGGTTGATCCATTTTCATTCAACAACTTTAGCTCTTCCAATGCCTTTTGCATCCATTAAAGCTCACAAACACCTTGAGCCATAGCCCTATATTCAGCCTCTGCACTTGATCGAGCCACAACACTTTGTTTCTTGCTCCTCTAAGTGACTAAGTTTCCTCCCACAAGAGTACAATAACTTGTTGGAGACCTTTGGTCATTAAAAGAGCCAACCCAACCTGCATTCGTAAATATTTTTATCTTGATATGACTATTTTTGGAGAAGAGAATACATTTACCTAATGTAGACTTCAAATAGCACAAAATTTGCAATATTGCTTGTATATGGGCTTCATAAGGATTGTATATAAATTGACTTACCAAACTAACTACATAGGCTATATCAGGTCGAGTATGAGCGAGATAAATCAATCGTCCGACAAGTCTTTGATATCTCTATTTATCCATCATTTCACTGATCCTTTCTTGTAACTTGTGATTACTCTCAATAGGTGATTCTGCTAGTTTGCAACCTAACATGCCAATTTCGATCAGAAGATCTAAGATATACTTTTTGGGGGAAATATAGATTCTTTCTTTCGGTCTAGCCACTTCTATAATGAGGAAATATTATAACTTTCCCAAATGTTTGGTTTTGAATTCCTAAGCAAACTGTTCTTAAGTCAAGCCATTTTTTCGCTGTTATCTCATGTCATAATTATGTCATCAACATAAACTATAAGGAGAGTAATCTTACATAAACTATAAGGAGAGTAATCTTACTTTTGTGATGTTTTATAAAGAGGGTATGATCAACATTACTTTTTCAATAACCAAACGACACCATGGCCTTACTAAATTTGTCAAACTAGGCTCTGAGAGATTCCTTTAGTTTATATAGGGCCTTTTTCAGTCAACACACCTTCTATTGGGTATCTTTATCCTTGAATCCTGGAGGAACTTTCATATACACTTCTTGTTCCAAGTCTCCACGTAAAAAGGTATTATTTACCTCAAATTTCTATAAGTCCCAATCGTGTAACACCTTTAACCCATATCCGTCGCCGGAATAGGGTTACAGAGTATTACTGGAGTTTACAGAACAAACATAGTTAAATTATGTCATTCACTATTCATATCCGAAACCAATCATATTCAAATGTATTGTCCTTTAATTTGACCTTCGAGGCCCAATTTATACTGTAGAAATTATTCAGGACTAAATCGGGAACTCAGAGAATTTTTCACGAAATTTCAAAAATTTTCCTACATCCAGGGGACACACGCTCGTGTGGATAGGGCGTGTGGCTCACACGGCCAAATGACACCCCCGTATCTCAGGCCGTGTGGGCATTTGATGTGAGGCACACAACCGTGTCCCAACCCGTGACCTTACTAGTGTAACTCTCTAATTTGTGTCACACGGCCAGCCACACGCCCGTGTGCTAGGCCGTGTGGTAAATCTACTTTTTAAAAAATAGGTGCAGAGGACACACAACCAAACCACACGCCCGTGCGCATAGCCGTGTGTCACATATGGTTGAGATACACCCCCATGTCTCTACCCATATGGACAAAATAAAGCTATTTTCCAAGCGTTATTTCTCACCCATTTTGTCATCCTTCTACACCAACACCTAAACATAAATCCAAACCAATTCAAGACATTTAAATCTAACCAAATACAAGTATTATGCATGTTATATCATACCATTTGTTCATGCACTCAATTTTACTTATTTGATCACACATTGACACAAGCATCTTTATACCTCAAATATCAATCCAAGCACTTTCACCTACTATCATAATTTAATCTCATGCATATAAATATATTGAACATAAAAACACTAGTCATTCTAATGTCTTATTACAGCCAAAACATTTACATACCTTTATTTGTCAACTTTAGCCTATACATGCCATTATATCAAATTAAGTTTTCTATATATACCAAAACGAGTTGGAGAATAGTGTGATGATTCTCCGATTGATTTCCAATCTTTTTGAGCTTCCGAGCACTATAAAACAGAAGAAAATAAAACCTAGTAAGCATTAAATGCTTAGTAAGTTCGTGTAATAGAAATTTAACTTACCAATTATATTTATTTAAAGTAAACATATAAATATCATGCACCCAAAGCAAATTGGCCATTTGCCTAATCACATACACTCAATCAAGCAAGTTAGTCATGTAATTCACATGGATTCCAAGAAACAAAGATGAGCTCATCATATAAACTTTTCCATATATTTTCAGGCAGATACAATTGTTAATTATATTGAAATATTTCCTGTTGAAAATTTTATGAAATATCGATGGACATTGGATAATACACATGGAGTGTACAATTCTATAATTTGTCAATCATATTCAGGAGTGTTCATAAGAACACTTAAACAGGGAGCACTCTCTCGAGCCATATAACAGGATGCTCATGTGAGCCATGTACCAGGAAGCTTATCTGGGCTAAATCAAGAATGCTCATAAGAGCCATAAACAAGAAGTTCACAAAAAAATTTTAACCGGGAAGCTCATGAAGAACCTATCAAGAATGCTCATAAAGAGCCATCTAATAGGAGCACCGGATAGCCATATATCAGGAAGTTCAAGCGAGCTATATTAGGCGCTCACAAAGAGCTGGTTTGTGTCCATAACATATACAGGATCACAACCGATCAATAAACAGGACGCTCACAAAGAGCTGCGGTAGTCCACAACATATGCGGAATTACTACCGATCAGGATGCTCACAGAACTATATAACAGGAAGCTCAAGAGGTCTAATATCAGGATACTTGTAAGGGTTATGATGTGTCTGCAACATATGCTAGATCACAACCAATCAGGAAACACTTGTATCCATCGAATTCTATTAGTCAAACGAGACTTAACATGTATCGAGCTTTTTCATATATGTAATCTATTTCATGTACATGGAAATTACACAATTCAAATATATACAACATTCAATTCAAACATATAAATGTACACAATTTTGTTACACGAACTTACCTTGATAATTGTTTGTATTTAGAAATCTACTAATCCGATACTTTTTCTTTTCCATAATCTAACTTCGTATTTGAGTTATCCGGATCTATACGAGTAAATTTAACATTAATTTAATAAAATTCACATTCAATTTAATCAAATTCACATTTTAGGAAAAATTACCATTTTTCCCCTATACTTTTTATTAATGACAATTTTGTCCCTAGGCTCAAAAATGAAATTCATGCAATTTAATCCTTATTCCAAGCCTAGCTGAATTTTTCATATAACATTTACAGCCCATGTATTTCAAAAAAATTAGAAATTTTTCATGAATTTTACATTTTTCAATTTAGTCCCTAAATCATAATTTCATGAAAATTCACTTTAGAAAAGTTGTTTATCTATCAACAACCTTTCATTTTCTATCACCAATTTTAAAATTTCAGCATATTCATCCATGCAAAAACTTTGATACTTTGATAACTTTACAAATTGATCCCCAAAATAGATAGATTAGATTACTACGATCTCAAAAATATAAAAATTACTAAAAACGAGACTTAATTACTTACCTAATTAAGCTTGCTTGATGACTTTCTCTTTCCTAGGGTTTCCATAGAATTTTGGGGAAGAAGATGATATTAAATGATGATATTTTTCTATTTAATTTAATTATCATCTTTAATTTTTTTCTACTTTCCAATTTAGTCCTTTTCTTTTTCTAATTTTCCATGGATGAATCCTAAAAAATATCCACTAACTTTTCTTAATGGTCTAACCATATAAGGAGTTCAAGTTTTGAATTCCATAACTATTTAATTCTTCTAGCTACTAGAATTCAACTTTTACATTTTATGCAATTTGGTCCTTTCATCAATTAAACATGTAATCGGTAAAATTTTCTTATCAAAATTTTCATACGTTTTTCCTATCGTAATACAGACTATACAATATTATTAAAATAAATTTTCTTTTTGACTTGGATTTGTGGTCTCGAAATTACTATTCCAATCTCACAGAAAACATGTTGTTACAAGTCGAGATTTGTTGTACATGATAAAAGGATTCTAATCATGTTCAATTTAGCAACTGGAGCAAATATTTCTTAATAATCCACTCCATACGTCTGAGTAGGGTGAGTAAAATCTGATTCAATTCGCAAAACTCGATAAAAAATTCAAAATTTGAAATTAAATAGTTCGAGTAATTTGAGTTAATCAAGTTATTCAGATCAACTCGAATAAAAAATTAAATTTTTTTATTTAACTCGAATATGAATTACACAATTTGAGTTATTCGAAATTCTGAATAAGAAAAGGCAAAACTACGTCGTTTTGATAAATGTTTACCTTTTCTAAAGTTTCAAGTGAAAACCATTAAGTTAAAAGGAAAAACTACGTCGATTTGATAAATGTTTACCCATTAAGTTAAAAGACAAAAGCATTATATTGTTTATGTAGTTAAATAATCTTGTATTTCGTCTACTAGTTAAATAATTGGTTCCTATAGATGTAACATTGAGTATAAATAATAGGATTCGTTAACTCGACTCAACTTGATTTGAAAAAAATTCAAATTAAGTTTGGTTGCTAAAATAGGATTCATCAACTCGACTAACTCAAAATTTTTTTACTCGACCAAGTTGATTCGATCGAATACTCACCCCTATGTCTGAGTGAATCTTTGCGCTACTAATCTAGCTTTGAGTCTTTCAATTGAACCATCAGTCTTATAATTGATAGTAAACACCCATTTGCAACTAACCATTTTCTGCCCCTAAGGAGGATTAACCAATTCCCATGTCTCATTTTTTGCTAAAGCCCACATTTCTTCAATCATAGCCTTCTTCCATCATGGATCAGTGATAAATTCTTTCCAATCTTGTGGAATAGACATAGAGAACAAGGACAAAGCAAAAGCTTTATAGGATGGGGATAAGGAATTATAAGAGACAAATTCAAAAGATAAGATTTAAAATACAAGTTTTCACACCTTTTTGTTGGGCTTTTTGGTAATTCTAAATTAGTAGCAAATTCAAGTAAAGAAGACTCACCTAACAGTGAAGAGTAAGAGCACAGAGTAGATTGTATGATGACATCTTCTTTTTTGCCTTTTCTAGTGTATGTCCTTAAATCAGGCCTATCCAACAATCGTCGCTAGTCTTCTTTTGAACCAAAGTCTATACTGGAACTAAATTATCCCTAATAAGAGTAACAAAGTAATGTGTCATCTCTTCATTTTCAACAACTTCCCCCTAAAGAGATGGTTGTGATGAAGAAAAGTAGGGTTGCAAAGAAGATTATGGTAAGTCTTATAGTTGAGCCATTTAGTAAAAACATCAGCCAACTATTTTTTGAATGCCAGATAAGATAGACTTAAGACACCACTGACTAATTTTTCCTCCATAAAATGATGATATATTTTGATGTTGCATCCATCTGACCTAAATCAGATGTTTCATGAATGGGGAAAATACATTAGCATCATATATAATTTTATTCGAGAATATATTACGCAATGTAACATTGTAATTAGTAAGGTTGCCATTTAGGAGAATTCTGCGGATGTATTGATAAAGGTGATCATTACATTCATGTTCAAGCATTTCTTGGACTTTGTTGGTATTTGAGATTAGGGAATGTCTAAAGAGGCGTTTGGATGAGGCGATCTAATTTCAAGAAATTTGGTAGAATTTTGAGTGTGAACTTTTTGGATTGTGTTTTAGCGTTGAAACACTTTTAATTTTTGTCTTGTGGTTACAATGAAATTTTTTGTCATCTTTATTTGTAGACGCAGGCTTTAAAGCCAACCCATGTAAATCATTATATCTTTTTATTTATTTCTCTTTGCAAATTATTCTTTTTGTGCGTCTTATATTCTAGTTAGATTTACTTTTGGTTGTATTGACGTAATTGGTTCGATCGATTCTCAACATAAACATTTTTTAATTTTTTTAAAAAGAGGGTAAATAACATTGCAAGTCACTCAACTATTCTTAAATTTCTCATTCGCGTCAAGACATGTGGCAAGCCAGAAAAGTGCTCGAACAATAAGCCTGCCACTAGCTAGCCGAGAGGTCATCTATGAACTCACCTTCCTAGGATAACCATCCGAATAACAGATGGCTTAATCTTCATCGGGAACATGAAGTTGTTGGTCACCAAACATCATGTGGGCTCAACTACTACATACCATCAAGTTAGAACAAATGTCAGTATCTGTCCCATCACATACATCCTTGTCCCATTGAAGACATCTATCAATGCGTTCTGTAATGATGGATTAATGGCAAGTCTAACACGTTAACATGACCTTACATAAAACCTATGCCTATAAATACTTCTAGGAATAATAAGGAAGGGGTCGACTCTTTAAGAATACTAGGCTTACTCTCTGTTAATAGCTCTCAATCTCTACATTCTCTTCACCTTCACTCTTCATAACCTCTGGCTCTCCGCCTCGACTAGGTGAATTAACTTTCATAGCAACCACTCCACTCTCCTTTATATTCCTCCCTTATTGTAGACTGTATCAACAAAACTATAAAAAGTTACAAAATGATCACTTGACTAATTAAATTTATATTTCCTGGTCCCATTTCGTTAACTGGGTAACAAAAAAATGATGTAGTAGTTTTGGAATTGGTATAATAACAAATTTAACTATCAATATTTACACATTGTATCAATAGGTCGTTATTATAAAAAAATTTACCCTCAACATTTGCATCAGCTCAATTTGGTCCTAATTTAAAAAAAAAATTCATTTTTTCTCCTTTCTTAAAAAAATCCTAATAAATGCCCGGATTTTCTCCATGGCCTCAATCTCTTTATTCACTTTGTTTCTTTCATCTTCGATTTTTATGTTAAAAAAGAAGTAATCCCTACATCGAGAAACCTATTGTTAGCCTTAATCTTCTTCGCTATAACCCTTTTTGTAGCTTTAAAAAAAAAGTTTTAATCAATCAAGGTTTTGTTTGTTTGAAAGTAATATTATACCTTTTGAAACCTAATTTCATCTTGGCGAATGGTTCATTGGAGAGACCCAATGATGGTCACTAAGCTAACTATAAATATAAAAAAGGCAAGCGCACCTATCCAACAATCGTATAGCTATCGTGAGTAGGGAATATCGTATCCACGAGGACTAAAAATACTAGTAATTACCATTTTCTTATTATTTAGCCGAAAAAATTGAAGTGATTGTGTTTTAAACTAAAATTACTAAACTAATTTTATTAAGAACGTAGTAGAAAATGAATCAAGGAAATAATCGAAGATAACCAATGAGATAGACAATATCCAGGAAAGAATCCACCTAGACTTCACCTTTTATTATGAATCTGAATTAAACGATTTATTCACTTATGACTTGATCCGTAAAAATCCCTAAACTATGTTAATATCTCTTTCGAGAGTAAGAATAACTGACCCTAGATTGATTAATTGAAATCTCTTTCTAATTAAAACCCCTATCTTTTGCATTAACTCGATCGATGGATTCCCTTATTAGATTTGACTCTAATCCGGTAGATTTATGTCCTATTTCTAGGATTGCATGCAACTCCACTCAATTATGCTATATCTACTATTAAACAGAGACTTTTGCTCCACTAAATTAAGCACATTAAATATGAATTAATATCCCGGAAATATTAAAACAAGAAATAAGCATACATAATGAAAACAAGAATAAATTATTTATTGCGTAAAACAGAAATCAAATAATAGGATTCATCATAGGTTTCATCTTTCCTAGGTATCTAGGGGATTAGTTCATAATCCTGAATAGAAACATCTCAAAGTTAGAATAACCACAAGACATAAAGAAACTCAATAAAACTTCGAAATAAATTAAAGGGAGATCTTCAATCTTGATGGAGATCCGCTTCCTAGTTGGTTCTGTTGGCGTTCTTCGATCTACTCTGTTTGCCCCATTATGTCTTCTTCTAATAGGTATTTATAGACTTTAGAATGCCCAGAAACTCTAAAAATTGAGTTTTTTCGCGTATTTAGGAAGTAGGGTGTGAAATTGACATAGGCTAGCACATGGGCGTCTGTCCAGCCCGTATGGATCCTAAAAACAACTATTTTTGTTTGATTTTGACTCATTTTTTGCTCATTTCTCTCCCAAATGCTCTTTTGAGTATAGAAACATGAATTTAAAGGATTAAGAGCATCAAATTTATTAATTTACATAATTAATCATCCAAAAACACGTTAAAAATGTGCTTAAAATATGTTAGTTTTATAGCTTACCACCTAGTGTAATAAAAACATCAACAAAGAAAAAGAAAGCAATGGAGATTTTTATGAAAGTGAATTTTACAAGGGAATCTGCAGTGAGAGTGAAGTTTATAATTATTTTGTGAATGAGATATATGAAGGGGATTAGGTTAAACGGGGATATGATGAGTATGGAGTAGAGAGTTGGAGAAGAGGAGGAGATATAGAGGGCAATATATACAAGATTTAAGGCATGGATTTGAGGTTTAATGATTTTATATAGGTGATTTGGATATTCATTTTCCAAGTTTGAGTTAAAAGGTACATTTAAGGTTTAATTTCTTGAGTTCATGTTATACTTTTTAAGCTTTACTGTGGAATAATTGATTGATAAGAAAATGGTGTTTCTTTCTTACACACGTAATGATTTATTCAACCTTTCAATAAAGTAATTTTAGTTTTTTCATGTAATTTTTTTAGCTTTTAAACTTTCATTATTTGAAAAATCACTTTAAAATTATTAGAAAAATCACCGTGTCTGCTCTCCTCGTCACGACGTCGACGCCACATTTGACTGGAATTTACATCGTGTTGTCCCAACGCCGGGCTTGTTTTGGCTCTTCTTCGATTGTTTGTTGATTGTTATCTAAAGTATCTACCAACTTTTCAATAAATGCGATTATACCCACAGATTCAACCAATTCATAGGTTGAACAATATACAATATTTTATATAGTATTTAGGTTATATTGTTTTATATTATTTACGAAAATGTATAATTTTTTTTAAAAAATAAAAAGATAAAATTAATATATTATAATTGATACATATAATTAATCCATACAGCAGGAGATAAAAGAAAAAAAAAGTTATTGATATCAAAAGGGTTGGGAAATGACGAAGAAACGTTGGGATTGATGATGGGAGAGGGGAAAAGAGAAGGTTAAAGATGCCAAAAACAACGCATAGGAAGAATTTTGTGTTTTTGTTCTTTTTTGATTGGTGAGAAAATATGGTAATTGAGAAATTTTGGTAGAATATATAAGAAATGTAGCAAAAGTAGAAAAATTTTGTTGTTTAGTTTTATATATTGTATGGCCCAAATTTTGTCCGGGGCCCAATAAAACCAAACCCAAATAAACATAACTCAACTAACCAATTAAAACCCAATACCAAACCCAAAACTTAGCCCAAAACACTAACCCAACCCAAAAAAAAAAATCAAAAAAAAATCAAAAAAGAAAAAACCTAATCTCACCTACGCCACACCATAATTAGCCACCCACCCCCATTTTGCTCCATTTGCCTACAAAAGAAAAGGCAAATAAATTAAAAAAAAAGAAGAAGAACAAGTGGTAAAAGCTTATAAAAAGCCACAATCTCAATGTAAAAAGGGGAGGATTGAGAGAGGAATTGATTGTATTTTGGAGAGAAGAAATTTTTGAGATTCAAGAAGAGATTTTTTGAGATTCAAGAGGGATTTTTCTTTTTTTGAGATTCAAGAACAAAAATCAGTATATCAATAGCAATAAAAAGGTTCAAAGGGTTTCATTATATTCACTCCAATCGTAGTAAGAAATAAGGGATAGAATCAAAGCTGCGCGTTTTGGGTCAAAGGGCTATTGTCCGTTTTAGTCCTTCCCGGTTATTTGCATGTGCGAATTAATCCCTCTTCTTTTATTTATTACGGATTTGCCCCAAAATATTGCTCTCAGATTCGATTATGTCCTTCCTATTATTTTTTAATTGTTTCATTTACTTTATTTATATTATTATGTTTGCATTTATCTCTTATTTCATTCTAATACTAATATTATTAGCACTTCTATTGTTTTTACTATTAATTAATGTATGTTTATTATATATGTACGTATGTACATTTCTATATATATAAGTATTATTTTTATTACGTCATTTTAATATTACTATTATATCATATTTACTTTCGCATTTTAATATTATCATTATTATTATTATTATTATTAGTGTATATTTTATGTACATATATGTATGTATATACTTATATATATAGTATTGTTTTTAAATTTAATATTTTATTTGCTCTTTGTATTTCTATATTATTATTATTATTATTATTATTATTATATGGTAGTGTGTATTTGCATTATATGTATATATATATTGATATATAGTATTATTTTTGTTTACTTTATTTTAATATTATTATTACCTTCATTCCATTATTATTATTACTATTATTATATTTTACTATCATTATTTTTCATACGTATATATGCTCTTGTTTATATTATTATTACTATAACTACTATATATTTTTACTACATCTATTATGTATTACTAATATATTATTACTACTATTATTCTTGTTATTATCATCACTTGTTATTCTCATCACTATTATTATAATTTATTATTGTTACTTATTATTTTACTATTATTATCTAATATATCATCATTATCATTATTTTCATTATAACTTAATAGATCATCATTATTATTATTATTATTATTATTATTATTATTATTATTATTATTATTATTATTATTTAATATATTATTTCTACTATTATCGTCATATTGTTACTATTACTATTACTATTATTATGTTATTATATCTTTTACTATTATTATTGTTGTATTTTTCTATTATTGTTATTATATTTTCCTTTATTTTTGTATTTACTTATACGTTATTATTTTATATTAACTAATTTGATAACTGTATATTTTTTAGCATATTTATTTTATTTACATATCATTACTTTTATTATTATTTCATCATCTATTCTATTTATAGTTTTTTTAAAATAATTTCAAACATTTAGCTTATTCATTATTTCCCTTTCTTATTATTTATTCGACTCATTTATCTTACCTTCGTATTTATCGTTAGTATTCATATTTGTGTTTATGTTTATCCTGTTATGGTTATCAATTTTTATTTGTTATGCATTCTTTATTATCTCGTTTCATTACAATTTAGGTTTTATCCAACCCGATAGTGATTCTTTCACTAAAGTAAATATTTCGTATTTGGTAATCCGAGACAATCGTTCCCTAACTTCTTGGATTTGATTTTTTTTCTCTCACGTTTAATCTAAATAACGGCATATTCTTTTAAATCATAATACGAGTGTTAAATAAAATACTTACTCTCTGATATTTGAGGTGTTGTGTCATAACTCACTGGATATGACATCTTATTACCTCGAGATAAGATTTTTTTTGCAAATAAGGAGATGCTTGGTGTTTGGAAATTTCGAGAAAGTAGTGCCCTAACTTATTGGGTTGCCACTTTTCTCGTTGAATTCAAATAATTAAGCACCCTTCTAAGTTTTTAAAGGTTTTCTAAATGCAAGCTAGTATCTTGGAATTTCAAAGCAATATGTCCTAACTTATTGGATATAGCGTTTTGTTGCTTGAGATAGGAATTTCAAAAAGGGATAACTTAATGTTAATACTTTGACGCTAGTGAATCCCAATTTTCAAAGTTAAAATATTTTAAAGAGGACTACATCTTAAATTTTTTTTCTTTTGACATTAAAGACATTTGATAATCAATTAGGTACCAATTTTTGGGCGTTACGAGGTGCTAATCCTTCCTCGTGACGTAATCGACTCCGAACCCGTTCTTTTACTTCGTGGACCAAAACTAATGATTTTAAAACAAAATGTTTTAAAGGTGATCCAATCACACCTAAAAAGATTGGTGGCGACTCCCGTTTTCATTTTTAAAATCGATTCCCATTTTCCAAAGCTCGATTTGAAAATGGTTTCTGTAATAGCCCGATTTTGGGTCTAGTCGGAACAGTGGTTTCGGGACCACAAACCCGACGAAAAAAAAAATTATTTTTATTATATTTTATAGTCTATAAATTTATGAAAATATTTTGTAAAAATTTTATTCGAAAATTTTGACGTTTGAGCACTCAATTTAGTCAAAAGGACTAAATTGTAAAAAGTGCAAAAGTTGAGTTCTTTATATATGAGGTGCCTAATTGTTATGAGTTTTAAATTGAAAGTCCTTATGTGACAATTATTCCTTTAATAAGTTAGTGAATGGATATTTGTTTGGTATTTTGAAATTTGGTTGAAATAAAAGGGTAATTTTGTAAATTAATTAAAATAACCTAATAAGACAAATGATAAAAGCTATCATTTTTTTCATTCTTTCTTTTCAACCGTGGAAAGAACAGAAAATAGCAGCCATGGATGAGCTCCATTCGCCAAGCTTTTATGGCTTATATAGGTATGGTTTTTGTCCCGCTTTTAATGATTTTCGTATTTTGAGATCCCGAAGCTTAAATTTTCTATTTCTACCAATTGATTGAAGAGAAATTAGAGTTTAAAATTTACCCATTCATGATATGGTTGTGTTTTGATGATTTATAGTGGATAATGAATGTTTGATGTGTTAAATATGAGTTTTATTCAATGAATTTTGGTAAAAATGTCAAAAAGGGGTTAAATTGTGAAAGTTACAAATTGGTCATAAGTGTGTGAATTAGTGAAAATTTGGAGTTGCCATAGAAGAGAAAAATGTTCAGCATGTCTTAAACCTTATATAAATTGAATAAAAATTAATTTACGAGCATTGGGGCAAAAGTGCAAATATGCAAAAGTTTAGGGGTCAAAATGAAAATTTGTAAAAATATGATTTTTAGACCCATATGAATATTGTGACTGATTGGTAGGCTAAATGTGATGTTATAGATGATGAAAATTGAGACTTGGACCTAGAACGGAAAGAAATCGATTTATGGACGAGTATGTCCTTTTCACATTTGTGGTATCGAGGTAAGTTCAGTATGTAAACAATACCATGCTATACATGTATTTAAATGTTATCATTACATGAATTGTACAGATATTAATGTGTATGTAATTAATAGAAATATGATAAGACAAAGCCTTAATAGGCGAGGAAAAATCCGTTTGAACCTTAGGAATAGAATAGGATACGAGTGACATGTCACTAGGAATTATGAGTCTAGATGACTAGCTCGAGAGTGAGCATTGAAATGTCATGAGATATGAGGTAGCTTTAGCTACAATTGAAGCACTTATGTGCAAAGGCTTTTCCAGTATCTAATTAGTATTCCAAGTGTTCAACGGGCAATCCAAGGAAAGAGTTAATGATGGTCTCAATGAGGTAAGTCATTGGTGAGTATGCACTCGAGTTATGTTACAAGTTGTGCAAGTATGTATACTAATCCTATGAGAATGCCTTGATATGTGATGATCTATGATGCATAATATGTATTCTTACCATGATGGATAAAATGGTGTTGTATTAATATTATGAACAATGATCATGAATGAGTAATTTAGCCTTGACAGATTTGAGTTACTGCAGTAGTGTAACTTTGAAAATACACTAAAAATAGTGGAAAATGAGTTAGAGGCAGAATAAAATATGGGATTAAAGCTTAATGAGTCTATTTTCACATGAAAGAAACAGAGGAAGAAAAAGAATTCCATATTGTTTGATATTTGAATTCTTGTGAAACAGGGTCTGAATGAATTCGAGATCCCCTGTTCTAACTTTAGAAATTCACCAAAAATTGTACAAAAATTATTAAGAGTTATACCTTACATGAATGGATTCCTTATTGAGTCTATTTCTATGGGGAATAAACAGCATGGTCGTTGGAATTTTGTACAGGGATAAATTCGGTTTGTAGTGTACAGGGGTCAGAGTGGTCATACCCTGAAACAGAGGAGAATTTAACTAATAAAATGTACTATTTTGCTTAACCAAAAATTCTGGAAATTTTATGGAAGAAAGGAAAATAAGTCTAGTTTCAGGGAAAATTAACAGAACTTAATTCGGAGTTTCGTAGCTCCAGATATAAATAATTTAGTGACCGTTGCTCAGAAAGACAGCTTGTAGTGAACTTGAAAATATGTTGTAAACATTGATAAAACAAGTTAATGAGTTGCTTATTGTTTTCATATGAACTTACTAAGCGAAAGCTTACCCCCCTTCTTTCCCATGTTTTCTAGAGTTTCCAGGTTAGCTCGGGTTGGAGGCCGTCAGAGATATTATCACCCTATCGAGTTAACGTTATCGGAGTAAGTAAACTCAAGTGATTCGAGTCTATGGCATGTATAGGGTTTTAATGTGAGTATGTAATATTATGATTTAGCCAAAGGCGTGGCTTGTTATTAAGGTAGTATTAGTCATGTAAATTGGCCTATGTCGGCTAATGACATTATGGGCCCATATGATTATTCTTATGCATGTATGTTATTATCTCTTGTGATGTGGCTTACAACATGTATGCCTAGAGATTGAATTGAGATTCATTGATGAGCTAGTAACTAATGCAGGATTAAGTGATTGGTAAATAGTTAATAATGCTTCATGAATGGTTTGTGAGGTAATGATAGTTATGTCTAGTATGTGGTAATGATATGGGCAAATTCTATAATATTTATTGCATAAGAAAATAACTTGAGCATAACATGTTTGTAGATGTTTAAGAGCTCATTTATGCCACGTTGTATGTTATTGGATAAGTATGTATCTATGCATGTGGTGTAGAGTGACAAAAGGCTTGATAATTAGCCTATTTCTGGCCACACGACCTGAGCACATGGGCGTGTGAAGCCTTAACGCAAGAGATTTTTCTAAGTTTTTTTCATGAGTTCTCGATTGGGTCCCGAACCGCCCCGAATGCATGTATTGGGCCTCATAAGCTCGCATAAGGGACAGATTGCATGTGAAAAGAAAAGTTTTAATTATTTGAGATTTCATGGCCTGTTTAGTATGGAAGTGTTAGTAAAAGTCGGTAGCACCTCGAACCCGTCCGGCGTCGGATGCGGCGAGGGTGTTCTGATTCGACATATATACTTAATTTTTTCTATTTTCTTTTGAAGGGATATATATTTGATTTTACATATATGTTTTGAGATTTTTAAATTTATAATTTATATAATTTGAATGTACTTTTATATATTTTTATTTTTATGAGATAATTTGTAAAAGTTGGGTTGATTTCTTTAGAATAATGAACAAAATGATAAAATGTATAAACATTAAAAGTTAAATTTATTATTATGTTAAATTTAAAATTATCATGTTAATTTTTGTTACTTCGAAAGTTAATGAATTGGACAAACAAATAAATTAGTGAGCATTTTGTAACCTTTTATAATTTGATGATAAAAAATAATTTAAATATAGTACCTAATAAATAAATATTCTACCAATGCCATGGTAAAGTTGTAATAGATATCATTTTTTAAGGGTTAAATATGCTATTAAATTTTGTACTTTTCACAAATTTGATATTTAGTTTTTACCTAAAATGTTTCAACTATTTTGATTTAAAATTTTAATCTAATCATTAAAATTGTAAATATTTTTTGGTTAAAATTTTTCAATAAAGCATGTTAAGCCACTCTAATATTACGTGTTTAACGGAAAATAAACTTACGTTGATAATTCCATTTACAGTTTGGTGGCTCCAAAATGCCGATGGTTCCATTTGTTATTGTGTAATAGGGGAAATGGGTGGGGCTAAATGGACCATGTTTTATGGTCTTAACCCACCCACATTAATTTGGACGTTGATTATGGATGTTGTTGTTTTTTAGGAAATTTTAAATATTTTACAAAATTTAGAATTTTTTAAAATTTGTATATAATTTTTATAATTATCTTTTATATATTTTTATTTTTAAGATATATATTAAACAGATGAGGTGATGATGCGACACTCATCTCTTAACGACCCCTTTGGATGCCTATTTAGTGCCATTCTAGTGCATTTAGCACCATTTTTCCCTCGATTGTCTTGCAGCTTTGTTTGGATTATCTAAGGCCAGTGCGTTTTAGATATTAGGGGTTGAATTTCCCACTAAAGGTAAGTGGGTTTAATTACTTCACTGGACCTTCATTTTACAAATATATTCTTTTTTATTCATTTCTATTTCAAATAATGTGTGTGTATATACAAGAGCGAAGATAAAAAAAAATTTTAAGAGAGCGGATAAAATTTTAATTTTTATAGTTTATATCTTTATAATTTGTAAATAATTAAATCAAATTTTATAATTTTAAGAGGCTAAAATATAATTTTACTTTTATTAATTTAAAATTTTAAAAAATTAAAAATTTAAAAATAATTTTATATTTTAAGGGTCGGGGAATGTCAGCGCCTGGTTTCGGCCCCTGTGTATATATAATGTCTCTTAATAGTATTTTTTCATTTGTTTGAAATCCCTACTATAAAAATTATTAAAAAATCAGGTGATGATGCCACACTCACCTCTTAACGACCCCTTTGAATGCTCGTTTAGTGCGATTCTGGTGTGTTTAGCACCATTTTCCCTCGATTGTCGTGCAATACTTTGTTTGGATGATCTAAGGCCAATGCGTTCTAGACATTGGGGGTTGAATTTCCCACTGAAGGTAAATGAGTTCAGTTACTTCACTGGACCCTCATTTTACATATATATCCTCTCTTTTTATTCATTTCTATTTCAATTAACGTGTGTAAATATAATGTCTCTTTATAGTATTTTCATTTGTTTCAAATAACTATTAAAAATTTTATTAAATTTTATTTGCTGTTTAATATGTAAGGAATAATTAAAATATTCATATAAATATTAAATATATAATAGAATATAAATATAAATTTAATAATTAAAAAGTAAATATCTAATAAATAACTTAAATGGATCATATAATTAATTAAAATAATTAAAATAAAATATTGGAAGATCCATTTTAATATTTTATTAAATAAATTTATAAATTCAAATATTTTTAATAATTTCGTAAAAATAAAATAATTTTAACAAAAACTTGATAGCTCGAAAGGATCAACTCGATATCGACGATAAAGAGATTGAATCTGCCTTTGAGAAGTGGTGAAAGCAACAAAAAACACAAGGATTTATAGTGGTTCGGCCCCAATTGCTTACTCCACTACTTTAGCTTTCCACAACTAAGAATTTTCCCAATTTCACTAATTTGGCAACCTTTAAGGACAATGTTTAACCTTACAATCTCTCTTAAAACTTATACCCCAAAATCTTAAGATACAACTCCCTTAATGTTTCTACCCAAATCTTAAGAATAAACCCTCTCTCAAAAGAGGTACAAATAAGCAAAGAAAGAAAACAATCCTTACAAGATCAGGATGTTTGCCAATTGAGCACAAATACAAAGAAGAACACTTGAGCTAAATGAATACAATAAAAGCTCACAAGTGTCTACAAGAAAAGGTATGAAAGAATTAAGCTCTAGGTTGTTTTGATTTATCTTTAAGCTTTACACATTGCTCTTGTTGTTGCTAAACCTTTGGAAGATGATATTTATACCCTCTAATTGATTTCCAATCGTTGTGGTTGTTGTATAAGTGAATGTAGCCATTAGGGATGAAATACCAAGTCATTAACTGCACCTGTAGCAACGAGTATCGATACCTACTAAAAGGGTATCGATAATTTTTATAATTAATGCAGATTTCAATGATCGTTGGAGTAGGAATATCGATACATTAAGAAATATATCGATACCTTAAGAAAAGTATTGATACCGGATCGATACCTACCAGGGTTTGAAAGAAATAGAATGTCAATTTGGTATCAATTATTAGAGGGAATCGGTAACTTGTAAAATATCGATACTTAGACAAAAAGTATTGATACTTTTGGTCTTGGAACAATTCTAACTTGTTTGAAAATGGTTAAAACATATTTGAAAATGTTTGACTCAATTGAAACCATTTCAACTTGATTTTATCAAATTGCTTAACTTTACTTTTATTCAAAAACACATTTTGATTTGTTATATCAAAACATATTGTCCAATAAGGTTTAGTTTAACAAAACTTCTATTATATATCATTTTTAATCTAATGTCATAAATAGTAATTTTTTATTTTCACCTCACCTCTTCAACTACATTTGAATCCAAACACACATCCCACCATTGTTTCTAATTTCATTGCTACAGTACTCGATCTTACCTCTACTATTGTTTTTAACCTCACTAGAGGCACCACCCATCCAAACTAAGCCTAAATTGTTTGACTAAATCCAAGTTCAAGACTAACATGGACAAAATAAAATATAAGGACCAAGTTGGGAGAAATTGCCAAGTATAAGAATTCAATGTTGCTTTATCCCTATTGTTAGAAACCATGTGTCGTGAAATTATCACTTTCTTTAGTTAAGATAACCATGATCACATGTTCTAGTTGATAAGAAGGTGATTAAGTGATGTCGATATTAATCGAATCTTGTACACGATTATTGTTTAGGGGAAGCTAACTCTTTTCGAAGGATGCTTCGAGGTGCCCCTCAATGGGTTGATATTGTTTGCGGTTGGGGTTTGTCTCTTAAATCTGTGGAGAGTCTGAGGTTGTCTGAAGAGGCAACAAAATCATTAAAACAAGAGTGCCTCATCAAATTAGACCGTACGAGGCACACACACAATAACTTTAACTCCCTTTAACCCTTGATTTTATGCTCCGTGGTTCTAAACACATTATACTAAGTGAACCTTCATTTCCTCTTTCTACTTTCTTTGTCCCTCAACAATTATAAAACAAAGTTATATTTCCCATGTTGACAATATACAAAGGAAGCACAACTGAATCGCATTAAACAACATTTGATTGCATATTTATTCTTTTTTTTTTCACTTTATCTTTCAATAGGAAGGGTGTGAAGTGGAGAGCAACTGTATATAATTAATTTAGCCTTCATTAGGAAGAGTGTGAACTGAAAAGTGAGTACATATGAATTCTATAAGGATGACGCCACAAATATCTGTCGGAAAATTTCGAACAAATCCATAACTAACGTAATAGTTTGAGGCATATTAGATATTTATTTTAAAGATATTTCATCATATAACGTATCTTTCATGATTCAACAAGCTCTTTTGTTTGGAAGAATAGAGACAAGACCAACAAATAAACTATAAGGTGAAAATATTTTTTTGTGAAAAATAAAATAAAAATAAAAAATAAAATAAAGAACTCACAAATTTTATGTGGAAACCCTTTATGGAAAAAACCACGTGCAGAGGAGAAGAAAATTCACTATGTCGAAAATTTTAAATCAATACAAGAGGAATAGACTACGTCTATTTATAGGCTTGTAAAGCCATATTCTAGTAGGATTGAAACACCTTATCCTAATCAATATAAAATAGATGGAGTTTAATAAAGTTTAAAAAACCTTATTCTAAAATAAAATGAAAGAAGTCTAGTTCTATATGAATTTTACTTTTATTTTATTTTTCTTCGTATTTTATTTAAATAAGAATTCGGGTCACTTAATTCTAACAATCTCCACCTTGACACAAATTCTCAATGAACAAGTTCTTCATCGCGAACTTTTAATGAACAAGTTCTTGACCTCTTCCATAAAACCCCTTAAGGGTTTAACTTCAACAATGAACACCAACCAAGTCTAAGCAATGCTCAAACTTGGTTATAGGAAGTGACTTAGTCATCATATCTGCAGGATTTTCATGAGTACTAAATATCACGAAAAAAATGATACTGAACATCAATATGTTTTGTTCTCTCATGAAACACTTGATCTTTTGTAAGGAAGATGGCACTCTGACTTCATAAAATACTGTGCTGATTTGAAGGTCTTCACTGAGTTCACTAAATAGTCCCTTCAACCAAATAGCTTCTTTACAAGCCTCAGTAATCGCCATGTACTCAGCTTCAGTGGTAGACAAAGCGACTGTAGTTTGCAAAGTGGCTTTCCAACTAATTGCACAACCTCCGATTGTAAAGACGTAACCTGTGAGTGATCTTCTTCTATCAAGGTCTCCAGCAAAATCAACATCAACATACCCTATGACTCCATCTTTAGTTCTTCCAAACTGTAAGCAAACATCAGTAGTGCCTCGTAAGTATCTTAAAATCCACTGAACTGTTTTCTAATGTTCTTTACCGGGATTTTCCATGTATCTGCTAACTACATTGACTGCATATGATAAATTTGGACGTGAACAAACCATAGCATACATGAGAGATCCTACTACACTAGAGTATAGAACATGTGACATGTACTCAATCTCATTATCTGATTGTGGAGATAAAGCCGATGAAAGTCTGAAATGGGCTGCTAAAAGAGTATTAACAGGCTTAGCACTCTGCATATTGAACCTGCAAAGAACTTTCTCAATGTACCCCTTCTGACTTAGGTACAATTTGCTTGCTTTTCTATCTCTGAGAATCTCCATACCAAGTATCTTCTTTGCTGGTCCTAAATCTTTCATCTCAAATTCTTCACTTAGTTGGGCTTTGACCTTTCTTATCTCTCCTTTATCTTTTGCTGCTATCAACATGTCATCAACATAAAGAAGTAGATACACAAAAGTACCATCACTATTTTTCTTAAAGTAAACACAACTATCAAAACTACTTCTTTTGAAATCATGAGAAGTCATAAAGGAATCAAACCTTTTGTACCACTGTCTTGGTGACTGTTTCAAACCGTAAAGGGACTTTTTCAACAAGCAAACATAGTCCTCTTTTTCTAAGACTGTAAAACCCTCTGGTTGTTGCATGTAAATATCCTCCTCAAGTTCTCCATGCAAAAATACAGTTTTTACATCTAACTGCTCAAGCTCCAAATCATGCATGGCCATAATACCAAACAAAGCTCGAATCGAACTATGCTTAACAACTGGGGAGAACACATCTGTGAAGTCCACTACTGGAATTTGACTGTAACCCTTTGTAACAAGCATTGCTTTATATCTGGGTTCTTCAATTCTTGGAGTCCCTTCTTTCTTTTTAAACACCCATTTACAACAAACAGCCTTTTTACCTTTAGGAAGTTTTACAAGATCCCATGTTCTATTTTTGTGGAGTGATTCTATCTCTTCTTGCATAGCAAACATCCATTTTTCTGAGTCTTCACAGCTAACTGCCTCAGAATAATTAGATGGCTCTTGATTCGAATCTATATCTTCAGCTACATTTAAAGCATAAGCAACTAGATTAGTCTCGGCATACTTCTTTAGAGGTTTAATTTCTCTTCTAGTTCTATTTTTAGAGATAGAGTATTGTGGTGAAGAAGCAACTCTATTCTCAATTTTTGTTCTGGCTTGAGGAGTTAACTTTGTATTAATCTGATGCTGCACCTGCTTTTGATTTTCTTTATTGGAAGAGTCATCAAAAATAACATCTCTGCTAATCACAACTTTTCTATTTTCAGGACACCATAACTTATACCCTTTTACTCCAGCTTTATAGCCAAGAAAAATGCATTTAATGGATCTCAGTTCCAATTTTCCATTATCAACATGAGCATACGCAGGACACCTAAAGATCTTTAAATCAGAATAATTAGCAAGATTACTAGACCATACCTCTTGTGGAGTCTTTTTCTCAATGGCAACGGATGGAGATCGGTTGATCATAAAACATGTAGTAGAGGCTGCTTTTGCCCAAAATGACTTCGATAAGTTGGCATTTGACAACATACATCGAATCTTCTCCATGATCGTTCTGTTCATTCGTTCTACAATGTTGTTTTGCTGTGGAGTATGACGAATTGTCAAGTGTCTCATGATCCCTTCTAACTTGCACAATCTATTAAACTCATTAGAACAGAACTCTAAGTTATTGTCTGTACGGAGGTATTTTATCTATTTTCCCGTCTATTTTTCAATCATAATTTTCCAAGACTTAAATGCGGAAAACACATCGCTTTTCTGCTTCAGGAAGAACGCCCAAACTTTTCTAGAAAAATCATCAATAAAGGTTAGCATATAATTAGCCCCACCTCTCGAAGACACTCTAGATGGCTCCCATAGATTAGAATGAATATACTCCAACGTTTCCTTCATGTTATGGATTCCTCTAGTGAATCGAACTCTCTTTTGTTTCTCAAAAACACAGTGCTCACAGAAATTCAGTTTGCAAATTCCTTACCCATCAAGAAGTCCTTTTTTGCTCAATTCTGCCATGCCATTCTCACTCATATGTCCTAGGCGCATATGCCAAAGTTTAGTAATATCATCATCTGACAAGGAAGAGAAAGCGATAGCTGCATCACCAGTAACAGTAGAACCCTGCAAAACATATAACTTGGCAATCTTTCTTTGCCGTTTCATCACAACAAGGGACCCTTTGGAAATATTTAAAATGCCACTTTCAGCTGTTTATCTGTACCCTTTTGAATCAAGAGTACTCAACGAAATTAAATTTCTTTTTAATTCTGGAACATGTTGTACGTCACTAAGTGTTCTGACAACTCCATCAAACATCTTAACTTTAATTGTTCCAACACCTGCGATTTTACACGGAACATTATTTCCCATCAAAACAACAACTTTAGACACTGTTTCGTAAGTTGTAAACCAACCCCGATTGGGACTCATGTGGAAGGTGCAGCCTGAATCAAGTATCCACTCCTCGCTTACGTTAAAATCATTGACAGAAGCAACTAGAAGTTCACCATCGCTGTAGTCTTCTACAATATCAGCTTCACCAGAATTTTCTGGTTGTTTTTCCTTTTAATTCGTAGCCTCCCTTTTAATCTTATTTTGTAGCTTATAGCACTCAGATTTAATGTGCCATTTTTTCTTGCAGAAGTTACAAGTTTTACCTCTGTTTGAAGACTTCGATCTACCCTTAAATTTACCACGAGGATTCTGTTCCTGTGTCCTACCACGATCATCCTCAGCATTCCGATCTTGTCTCCCATGAACAA
The DNA here is from genome assembly GCF_025698485.1 of Gossypium arboreum. Taxonomy (NCBI): domain Eukaryota; kingdom Viridiplantae; phylum Streptophyta; class Magnoliopsida; order Malvales; family Malvaceae; genus Gossypium; species Gossypium arboreum. Next base: position 101,274,815 of record NC_069071.1, on the reverse strand, counting down.
TGAGATCTTCTCCCTGAGAGTCAGGTTTAACCACAAGATGCTTCATCTTATCATACGAGGTTAAAGAATCATAAACCTCATCAACTGTGAGAGACTCGCGGCTATATAAAATTGTGTCTCTAAAGGTTGAATAAGACGGGGGCAACGAACAAAGTAGAATCAACCCTAGATCTTCCTTATCATACTGAACCTCTATGGCCTCCAAGTTTGAGAGAATTTCTTTAAACACTGTTAAGTGTTCGTGTATAGACGTACCTTCCTCCAAACGATGAGCATAAAGACGCTGATTCATATCTAACTTGCTTGTTAGAGTTTTCGACATACATATTTGTTCTAGCCTCTTCCATAATGCAGCGGTAGTCTTCTCTTTCATCACATCCTGCAAAATTTCGTTGGACAAATGCAGATGTAATTGTGTTAACGCCTTTCGATCCTTACGTTTCTTCTCTTTATTTATTAATGTCGAAGGCATCTTATATATCCCTAGTAGGGTATCTTCCAGATCCATCTGCGCAAGAACTGCTTGCATCGTAATCTGCCACAATACAAATGTGGTGTTGCGATCCAACAGCGGAATTTCATACTTCAAAGACGCCATTACTGTGATTGAGATGAACAACCCGGAAGCTCTGATACCAATTTGTGAAAAATAAAATAAAAATAAAAAAATAAAATAAAGAACACACAAATTTTACGTGAAAACCTTTTCGGGAAAAAATCACGGGCAGAGGAGAAAAAAATTTACTATGTCAAAAATTTTGAGTCAATACAAGAGGAATAGACTATGTCTATTTATAGGCTTGTAAAACTATATTCTAGTAGGATTGAAACACCTTATCCTAATCAATATAAAATAGATGGAGTTTAATAAGGTTTAAAAAAATTTATGCTAAAATAAAATAAAAGAAGTCTTGTTCTATATGGATTTTACTTTTATTTTATTTTCTATCGTATTTTATTTAAATAAGAATTCGGGTCACTTAATTCTAACAATTTTTAATTCAAGAGGATGGAGAGAACAAGTGAGAAAAAAATACGTTTTCTTTTTATCTATAAAGAAAATAAAGCCCGATATTCACAGGGTAATTATTGACTAAAAATAGGATAGGTGAGCAGTAGGGTCGAGTAAGAAAAAATCGAAAACTGATAGAGTTTGGATGATTTATGAAATGCAAGTTTAAAAAACCTTAATTACATGAACCAAACCGAACTCTATTTTTATCTAATATATAATTTTTATAATATAAAAATAAATATTTTATATTTAAAATAGTGAAAATAATTTGAAAATTCTTTTTTAGAAATATTAATGAAAGACTTTAAAATTTTATCAAATAATATTCACAAGTCATAAAACAACGTTAATTTCGTTAAAAATAAGTCTAAAAATTCAAGACCAAAAATTAAAATGGAAAAAATTGAGAATTGAATAGAGTGAAATTGAATTTTAATGATAAAGTTTAGAAAATTAAAAAAACTCAAGACTTACCCAAACCGATATGACCAGTAGTGAGTAGAGAAAAATAAAGTAAGTTTGACTTAGCGAAAGATAATCTAAGTCTTGGTTAAAAAAAAAAACCTCCTAACAGTTGTATTTTTAATTTGACTATATAATTTGTGGAATCTCTTTAATAAAAATAAAAGTATCAAATTCTGCAACATCATCACAAGCAAAAGAAATTTAGCTCTTACAAGCTCAATGATATAATTTGGTTGTTTTAAAATACCTAGATTTTCTCAACAGTATCCTTCCTCCATATAGATTTATTAACCAAACTACTATATAACTTTGGTCTCTTCCTTATTTACGTTTAACTATTCTTACATGTTCGACTACTTTTTTATGACTCACTATTACAGTACACGTTATACCTGTTAATAGCAGCCTCCAAATCAGACATTTTCATGAGTGACTTTGCATAAATTAAAACTTGAAAGTTGACCGCACAGGCGTTAGATGAAGCACAGATAACGTTGTACCCCCTGGAATACATGTGGTGGTGTTGAAGATGAGAGTTGCAAACATCCAACAATGGACTGGTCCAGTCCAGTATCGACATGGATTGCTTACAGCTAATGCGAGAGCAATTTGCATGTTAGGTGAAGCCAGATTTCCCTTCACTCTCAGAAAGCATAAAGGAGATTTGACGTTTTTACGTAAGATTTGGTTGGAGCTCTCAGCTTAGTGTGAGATGCCCAGTTTCAGGACCAGAAACTCAAATCCCACCACCATTCCTTTACATAACCCATCTAAAATCATAAATATTGTTAGAATTAAATGACCCGAATCGTTATTTGAATAAAATACAGTGATAAAATAAAATAAAAGTAAAATTCATATAGAGCTACACTTCTTTTATTTTATTTTAGAATAAAGTATTTTAAACCTTATTAAACTCTATCTATTTTATATTTTATATTGATTAGAATAAGGTGTTTCAATCTTACTAGAATATAGCTTTACAAACCTATAAATAGACCTAGTCTATTCCTCTTATAATTATTCGAATTCGACATAATAAATTTTTTTCTCCTTTACCCTTTTTTTTTTTTCCCAAAAGAGTGTGTTCTTTATTTTATTTTATTTTATTTTCTCATATATAACATCATATGGTTAAAGGATATGTTGAATTTAAACCTTGATATCATTTGACAGTAAAAACTTGGAAACCTTTAGTGTATCAGTATAAAAACAAAATGTGTACAATATTTGTGTGGCAAACGTGAAATCTCAATATCTGTAGGCAATATGCAAATTTATGTTGCCGCTCATTCTAATCCAGCGTATAGAATGTCTCCCTTCAGTTAAGCTAGTCCTTGCTAGTACTTGCCTGGAAGTGTCCAGGCCAAATGTTAGTCACAAAGGTAAAATAAGTTGCCAAAAGAGGAAAATAGCCATTGCAAAAGAGGCTGCAGGGACAGTAGATTGCAGTTGGAGCAGACCTGATAGTGATGCCCCATTTGCATGTAGGCTGGATATGTATATCATACTCTTATTTACAAGCGGTAGCACCGCTCCATCCTTCCTTGCACCAAACACTTTTTGACTGCAAAAATTATCCATCAAACACTAATCAATACTTGATCTACAAATGGCTGCCATACGACATATGAAAAACAGACAAACCATCCATGTAAGATCCAGTTATAGCACATGAACAACAACTAGAAGGCCTCCAAGATCCAGCTGTATCAAGGTTCCTTTTTCCCAAATACAAACACTATGCACTACTCTTTTATTTTTCTTTTCGTTCTGTTTTTTTTTTCATAAATTTTAACCAGACAATCATTGAATCTCCCATCTATAATGGCATTGAGTTTAATAATCTGGAAAAAGAAACAATTTTTTATAACCCATTATGTTTAAGAAGCATCGACAAAGTCACCACTTTGCACTTCATCCACAAAATACGCCGAATTTTCTGGAACATGACAGCGTGGCACTCATGAAGTCGACAAGTAACAATTACAAGCTAGCAAACTTAACTAAAGCATTAAAGATGGGGAACGTTGATTGGTTAGTGAAATTCACCTGGTATGAGGAGGAGGGCAGAACATGATGACGTAATCAGCACCAGCACACGTGTACGTACTCGTGGTATCGTCGTACGCATAGCTATACGCGCGTGGGCAAGCATGCTTGAAAAACAACGAGTATCTGGATGGCCGACAAACGTCAGGCGTTCTGAACGCCCCGCTGCAACAGTATTCGGGATCTCCGAACGCTTCACACGCGCTCCTACACCCCACGCCTCCACCACCATTTTGACGCGCAACGCGTAACTCAGATGGACAAGCACCGTTGAGGTCCAATAAGCAACCTGTAGCGCTACAGTTCCCGCCTTTACCTCCCTTGACCACTATCAACATCGGCAAATTGTAGCCGTCCACTAAGCTGACGTCGTAAAAGTCTAATCCTCCGGCACCATTTAAAGTGAATTCCGCGAGAGTGGCTGGCGGCTTGGCGCCACTTCCGGAACATTCAATTTGGCCGGAGCCGCAATCGCCGCTTTGACAAATGAATTTACGGGAGAAATCGACGCCGCAAAAGGTTCGACCCCAGAGTCGACCGGACCAAGACTTTGGTATTGTCACTGTTCTTGATTTGCCAGGTTTTAGAACGAAGCCGGTTGTTGTAAGTTGAGCAGTGTTGGCCCCAGATAAAAAACCCGGCCATATCGTGTGGCGGCACTTGTTGACGACCTTAAAATAAGCTGGATTCACTTCTGCGATTGAAAACAAGGGTCTGTGTCAGTGACTGCAGAGCAAAGAAAAAAAAATGGAGTCTTTGAAGGTTTTATTTACCTGAGAAGAAGGAGATGAAGAGGAGCAAAAGAAAGGTGGAACAGAGATGACGACGATCCATTGTTGATGACTTAAAGATTAAAAAATGGAGTTTGAAGTTGAACAATTGCCAAAAAACACTAGAGAACTTTACTTTTTCTTGGAAGACATAGCAGGGAGAGTGGGACTTCCAGAATGTGTTTGTGGCGTTTTTGCCTTTAGGCTTTTGGTTTTGGTTTAGGGTTATTTTGTTAAATACTCAAATCTCAAAGTTTTTGTCTTTGTTGTTCCGGGCATTTTCACGTTCCTTTCTTTTCAAGCAAAGGTATATATGTACAGAAAAACTGTATTTTATTGGCCTTCTTTATGCCAACTTTTTTTAGCTGAAGCTTTGATATAATCTGCTTTGTGATGGTTTAACACTTGAAATGCCTGCCTTTGACCAAATAAACAAGCAAGCAAACGCTGTTCTTGTATGGAATGTTCAATTGGCTGGTGAAGAGTTCAGTGCCCTGTTTTGGCAACGAATGCTTGATGTTAACTTATCGTAAACTCAAGCTTAAGCATACAAATATAGTGGAGATTCCTAAAGCGAAAGCTCAAAATGGAGAGTTACAAGGTAAAAATGTTTCAAAATTTCAACCGGAAATGATGATATTTATGTGTCGAAAAAGACCAAATAGATAAGGAAACGAGTTTCTTAACCCACAAGGTAACAGGTGTTGCATATGAGCATCAGTACTCACAAGCAGAAGCGGATCTGCAACAAAAGAGGTATAACACTCACGAATGGAAGTGAGGCAATTGTTTCTAATCTATTTCGATTTTCAGGTCACGATGCTTGCCATAGAGACCTCAACCAAATCAAACGCCGAGGCCCTTTAATTGTCATGAATGCAATTGCGTTTTTATCGTCTTTCAGAACATTGACAGACTTTGTAAACTCAGCATCATCCAGTTCTAAATGCTGCAACTCTTCCAGGCACTTATGATACAATGTTCTCTCGCTTGATGCATCTCTTTGTAAAGCTCTCATCTTGACAGCTGAAAACATCTCGTATATGGCGTTCTCTATCGGCTCACCAGCATCATAGCAGACCCTTTTCTTATGAGCTGAAGCTCTTGGAGCCTCAGACTTTCGTTTCTTAGGTTGTTTGTCACTTATTCGAATTATCGAATCAGAATCAAGGGTACCCTCAACCACTTGTGTCGGTACATTAGTTGGCTCTGAAGATCGAACTGTCTCTGTGTTGCTATTCCCCTCTTCAGTTATCATTGGAGCCGTGTTCGGCATGGATTTGCAGGTAGTTCTTTCGCCTGCTCCGCAAGTTAAAGAAGATTGTTTTAGAAAGCAACTACGGGCAAATAGTCATAATCTAATAAAGTAATATTACCTTCAAATATGATAGACATTTGTTTATAGAGAGGAAAGCTCTTGCGTCGGAAGGGTCTTGCTTCACTTCGTACCGCGATATAGTTGTCCCAAACTTTGTCATCAGCAACCACCATTTGTCGAGTTTCATCCCAACCAAATCCATTATGTCCGAGTAGGGTTTTAACAACGCCATAATCTTTTTTCATCACATTGTAACGGTTTTTTATTTGGTTTTCTTCCAAATTCATACCGAACTTCTTGTTAAAATCACGCGTAACAGACCGAATAACATCGTTCTTGAATTCATTATAGGCAGTTCGTCCACAATTGTGCTGCTCGGTGAAAAGCTCAACCAGAAATGCATCCCGAGACGGAGTCCATTCTGCTTTGGCCCTACATACAACCCCTTCCTGTGTTGTAGACATCTGTATGAAGAAATAGTAATATAAACCACTGACTCAAAGAATTGAGCTGTATACTGATTACTGAGGCATGCTTTGAATCAAGTCTGATATGGAAAAAGTTCATTAGGATTTCAAATGACCTCATCTAAAAAATTTGGGTATTTTACCAAGCACATGATTACAATATCTATTATATGAATATTCAAGGGCTAAAACCCGTGTAGACAAAGATTAGTAACAAAACTGAAAACGATATTCCAGCATCAAGCTCATCAAAACTAAACCCTGGTTTGATACTTTGTGTGTATCAATGCAGTGAAAACCACAGATTACAACCCTTGATTAAATTTTTCATATACGACCAATAGCTTAATCACAACCACCAATTGTTCTTCAAAAAAAAAAAAAAAAACTTTGTGAGAGACTGACAGCGCTCTGTTTCCCTTCAACAAACAGCAGGCAATAGAATTGAAGTAGAAACCAAATTGCTAATGAATATACACAGAAAGCTTTCTGTCAGTCAGTTGGATATCAGAAAAAGGATTTCAGAAATGTTTAAAATGCAAAAAGAAAAGAAGCATAATATTTTGGCTCTTTGGTTTTCTTGGCACATTTTCTGAGGAAACAAACAGAGAATAATGGTGGGTATCTTTTGACAGTACCTTTGATGAAAGCAGTCAGGGACAAGAACTGGAAGTTGGCATGATAAGGAACTTTAAGAAACTTAGAGCCAAAAGAAGTGGTGAAATGGGAAGTGGGAAAAAGAGAAAGAAGAAACCAAACGAGTTGTTGCACAACAAAATGTGGCGCCGGACTATGCTTATAAATGCTGAACTACCTTCCTGATTTAATCACCTGTCGCCACGTTAGACTTTGCGGTTTATTCTGTCGTGTTCATCACCTGATCTTAGCCGTTTAAATGTTTGACTCATTTTGTTCCTATGATATTTTGTCTACGATTTCAATTTATTGATATTTTTAAAATACATTTTAAATTTGTATATAAGAATATATCTAAATTATACTCAAATAATATATTTTATTTTTAAATGTAATTATAAAAACTACAAATAGTAGTAAGATAAAAAATATTTCACTAAAAATATTTTAAAATATTAAAATTTATATCTATAAATATTGACGAATATAAATTGATACAAGCCAATATTAATTAAAATAAATCGAAACACATCAAAATAAGTGAAACACTACAAAATTTTAACCACAAACAAACTTAATATTAATTTAAAATCGAAATAGTATGCATTAAATAGTAGAGTCAGTATCGATATTATATCGATTACCATGTTATATCAACTTAAAAAATCAAATAGTATTTTTACATTAAAATATATAAAATGATTAATATATTAATTTTATATAAAACTTTGGGAAAAATACATTATTAGTCACTAAATTATAGGTAAGTTTTCGTTTTAGTTACTTAACCAAAAAAAGTTACAATTTGGTCTTGAACTATTTAAAAGTTTTTATTTAAGTCATCGGGCTATTAAAATCAATATTATATAGTTCTTTTTCTTCGCACTGCTTGCACCAATTGAAAACTCTCTTTCTCGTTCTCTTCTACAATTTAATTTTTTTTCATGAAACAACTTTGGGCGTCACAAATCTGCAAACTAAAATTCGAACAACTTTTTCTTCGATCTCCGACACTGATTATTAGATCGACCTGGATTTAAGCTATATTTTTCTCCTTGTCGATGGGTATTAATCCATCATACCTATCGTCGAATCATTGCTTGTAGCTTATTGGTAGAATTTAAAAAAAAAAAACACTTAACCGCCAATAACTTAAATAAATTTTTTTGAATAGTTTAATGATTTAAACAAGAACTTTCACATAGTTCAATGACCAAATTGTAATGTTTTTTAGTTAAGTGATCAAAACAAAAAATTGTCCATGATTTAATGACTACTAATGTAGTTTACCCTAAAATTTAGAGCATATTCGACAAAAATATATAAACCATTTATGATACTCTTGATTAAGTTGATGCTATGAATTAAGTCACATAATATTTTGAAAATAAAATTAATAACTTAATAAAGTTATATTATTACTTTTCCTTTTTTTAAAAAAATTACCCATTTATCATTAAAAACTAATCAAAATATAATTTTTCAATAAAACAAAAATAATTTGTCAGGTGTTAATATATATTATAGAAACTAAGCAAATTATAAACCCTAGTCTCGTTGGACAATTAGATTTGGGCCACCATAAATCCAACCGGGAAAACACTTGGGCCTCACTTTAAATAAAGAACATTGGTGTCTTAAATTTTTTTTTTTTTTGTAAGAAAGTATTTTGGTATAAGAAAAGGAGCATGAGAATTTTAAAAAAATAAAATAAAATAAAAATTAAGTTGGATTTTTAGTGGTTTTAATAATTGTTGGGATCTTAGAGATGTAAACCCAAATCCAAATTTCTAAATTCAAGTTTGCAGATTGGAACACCATTCCTCCTACAAAGCACTAGTCAAGCAAGACATAGAGTCAATTCATAGAACACAAGAAAGAACAAATTGAAATACTTTTCTTGTGCTTTGAAATGCAGCTTTAATTTGTATTATTGTAAGTTGTAACACAAAGAACAAAAGAAAAGTGAAATGAGAAATGGTCCCTTAGTAAAGGATTCTTTTAGTCCCACAAATGGAAGCCAAAAAGGAACAGCCACCATCATATTGTTTCATTGTTGATGAAATGGCTTCATAACCATTTCTATCTTTGGTCAATTTCATTCTCTTTCCTTTGTATTTATCACCAAGTCAATGCTGGTTTCCAATCTTTATAATTATGTACCAAAAGCTTCAACACCAACATAATATGGGAAAAAGAAAAACAAGATATGTGACTTCACACCCTTTTTTTAGGTAAAATATTTGATATTTTTCAAATAAAACTTGAGTTAAATTTTGTAGATGACAAAAACATAAATCAAAAAATTTTATCCGTCGTTTAAGAATCCAATCCGATTCAAATTTAAATTTAATTAGTGAAACTCAATGTGATTATTGAGTATCAAAAAGGCTTAATAAAAATCTGAGCACTTACTTATTTCTGTGTTTAGTTTAAGAGTTGTATTAATCAATATTTATGGGCCCTAAGCATACTTCTCTACTTAAAAAAGAGGTAAATTGGTCCCTACACGTTAGATCAAAGAGCGAATTGGTCCTTCTATTAAAAATTTCATGCATTTCTATTGTTCAAAACGGGTCCCTATACATCAACATGAGATACGCATGGTACTTAACGTGTCACTATTTGGTTGTTTTGTTAGTTACAACAGTTTTTAACAATAAAAATAGATGAAATTTTTAACAAAAATGAACGATTTGCTCTTTAAGACTAATTTACTCATTTTTTAATAGAGGAAATAAAATTCAATTTAACTCCTAATTTAATAGCCTCTATAATACATTTACCTCTATTAACAATTTTTTCCATATTAAATATAAACTAAAGTAGTATTGGTAGATCTGATTTTTTTTTTTTTATGAAAACAAATCTTTTACTAAATTAGTCATAAAACTGGTTTGAAGGTTGCTGTTAGAAAGCAAGAATAAGGGTTGTCTTTTGTGTGGACTCAAATCATGAAAAAAAAGTTTACAAAGGATGTTGGCAGCTAGCAAAAAGCAATGATGGTTTAATTTCATTCATGTGTTGTAAAGAGAAAACAAAGCCGTTTGCTTGTTCTTCTAACAATGGTTTGAGGCAAAAATGATTGATCATCATAGGTTTGACTTATGATCTTATATTAAAGTGGGGTTTTTCTTTTTCTTTTGGCATTTCAATTTGGATATCTCCATTAATTGATGTAGTTGCCCTGGGCTGGCGTGCTGAGCTTAAATTTCATGCTACCTGCATTATCAATTTGTTTGTATTTGTGTTCATTACTAGGATGACATGGAATCGACATTTTCTTCCCTTCTTGTTAATCAAAATAATAATCACAAATGATTTTAGCTTTTGGTGTTATGGCCCCAAACCCTAATGACTCCATAAACCACCCACAAGACAAAATTCAGCACTAATAGCATGCACTGTCGAGTCCCCATATTATAACAAAACAATTAAGCAATACCCCCATTTCTTCACATAAAATTTCGATTGTCTGATTATTACAGATACGACAAATACATTAACATCTGATAGGAAGAATTTAAGGAAAGGGCAGAAATGGTGGGATAAATGGTCAAAGATACAAAGGGCCCCTTTGGATCACCTGTAACCTCCAGTGTGGTGAAATTTAAAGAGTAAAAAAATTTAAACTGAAATGCAGCTCCAATTGTGGTGTTTGGCAAGCACACCGGTGAGCATTTCTCACCTCACTGTAACTCAAAATATTGGCTGGAGTTAAAAAGATCCAGTGGACTGATTTGGAAGTCCAAAAATAAGGGTAATTATTATTTTACCCCTCCAATTCTTCCTTTATTATTTATTTTATTTAATACACATAACATAAGTTTAATATGTCATTATTTAATATAATTTAATTTTCAATAAATATATAATTTTTATTTATAAATTTAGTATAAATACAATTTAATTTATATTTTATTATTTGATTTAAATATAATTTGTAAAATATTTTGATATTTTATTATGGATATAATTTAAAATATTTAAATTTTATTGTATATGATTTTAATATTTTAATTATCATTTTATAAAAAATATAATTTTAATTTATGTTTTATATTAAATAATATTACTAAATATATTGTCATTTTAATCTAATGTCCTTAATAGTCATTTTATATACTCACCTCACCACTACAGCTGCGTTTAAATCTAAACACACACCACATTATTGTTTCTAATCTTACTGCCATAGTATCCAATCTCACCGCCACCGCTGTTTTTAACCTCACTGAAAGTAAATACACTGCCCATTCAAACTAAGCCAAAGAATGTTTGAGGTCCCAGTGGCTGTAAATTAAAAAAAAAAAAAGCATATAAGATTAATGAGGGAATGACTGAGCTGCTCAACAGGCCCCATGAATATGTTGCACTGCTTCCAAACAAAAAAGTTTCTATTTTTGTCGCTGCAAAGTCATGGATGATATCAACATTCAACATAAGGTTGATGGTTTTAATTTGTTTCCTTTTTTCAAATTTATTAGAGAAACAAACTCATTATGCTTTACCATCATAGCTTGAGAGAAAAATCTCTCTGGGTTATTTGTTTAAATTCAAAACAAGTACAAAGATTAATGTTACAGCATAAAAGAAAATGAGAAGAAGAAATCACCGAGTTGTTGTCAATGGGGTCTGTTTTTCTGACATCTTCAAGTTTGATGGGTAATGCCATTAATTCACACACTGTTGGTTTTATTTTTGTAAGGTATTAAGAGATTTCTTTATTAAAAAAAAATTGGAAATTCACCCTTCGTTAAAATTTCTTTTTATATGTTTGTCTTTTTTTAATTTCTTTTATATAAAATGATAAATTGCATGTTATCGTCTCTACTAAAAAATAGATAAATTAGTCTCTATATATTAGATTAAAGAGTAAATTAATCTTTTTATTGAAGATTTCATCCATTTTTACTATTAAATGTTAATGTAGTTAATGAAGCAACCGTACACTAACACGTGATCTGTCACGTATACCTTATGCTGATAGGGTAAGGATTGTATGAAATAGTGACGCCACGTCATCTATATCCCTTTCCAATAATTTTATGCCACATCAGTACTCTTATCCTGAAAAAAATCAAATCCAAATTAAATGGCATAAAACTATTGAAAAGAGATATAGATGAAGTGGCGTCACTATTTCATACAATCCTTCTTCTATGCCGATATGACAATATTTTTAAAAATAAAACAAACATTCTTTATAATTATTTAAAAAAACCACATCCAAGATATATATATATGCAAATATTTTTTAAATAATTATAAAATATACAAAATTATTTAAAATTTATAAAAGATATAAAAGAATTTAAAATTATTAAAAATTAATAAAATTATTTTTGAAAATCTAAAATGAACATAGACAAAATGTTGTCAAGATTCATTATGGAGTAGTTTCTTATATAATTATTAAAATTTATACAAAATTATAGAACATTATTTAAAAATGATTAACAATTATAGCAAACTATAAATAATGATTAAATTTTAAAAAAATATATGTTTAAAGAATTTAAATATACACATGTACACATATATGTATCTTCTTAATTAAGTGGTATATTTTAATTAATCAAGTTAATGAATTTATAATTCTTAATACTCCTATTAATTATAATCCAAATCATACTTTTATCTAAGCCTACTCATCTTTTAATTCCATGTCACTTATGTAAAAATTGAAAAAAATCAAATCATTACTTAAAACACATATGGATGAACTTTTTAACCAAAGGACCAATTTGCACATTTTTTAATGCATATGAGCTAATTTAATCTATTTTTTAGTAGAAGGGAGAAAATGCAATCTATCTCCTAATACAGAGACCTCTGTAATACTTTTACCTGTAAAGAAGTTATCGCAATTTTTACGATACTATTAGTTATTATTATTATTATAAATTGCATATTAACACATCATATAACAAATTCTTTAAATTCCTTACCAAAAAAAACTAAAGTAATTTTACGCATTTCGTAACTATTTATATGGTTAATATTTTAACGATCTAACTGGTATATTTTATATCGTATTCATATAGATCATGCATGTCAAATTTGATGTAAATTTAAAACTTCTAACCATTTGTTTAATGTAACAAAATTTCAACTATTGAATATATATTAATATATAAAGTATTTTAAATAGATATAATCGAGATATCGATTGATTAAAAAATTATATACACAAACACAATTATATTAATAAATTCAACGATTAGATCATAAAAATATTAATTATATAAATAATTATAGAAATATATATATAACTACCTTAATTTTTGCACTAACCAGCACAAGTGAATATTCAAGCAACATCAATGTTTATATTAACTATAATCCAAATTATTATTTTTAAAAATTATATAGTGACTGTAAAATGGGAAGCGCGCATTCAAGATATCGAGTTTAACCAAAAGAGAGAATGTTTGTACGTTTTTACCGACACCGAGAAAGAATAATAGAAAAAATATAAAAAGAAAAATTGCAAACTACTCCAAAATAACATATCACTTTTTCCAAAAGCATACTAAAAATTATATTAAAATAATTAGGATAAATTATGTCATTAGTCACTAAATTATAGATAAATTTTTATTTTGGTTACTTAACTAAAAAAAGTTACAATTTGATCATTGAACTATTTACAAATTTTCATTTAAGTCACTAAATTGTTAATATTGATGCTATATACCTTTTCTGTTTGCACTATATGCATCAATATAAAGCTCTATTTCCTCTTCTTTTCTACAATTCAAATTTTTTCATGAATCAGTTTTGAACATCACGGATATTCAAATCAAAATTCAAATAGTTTTTTTCTTCGATCTCCGACACTAGCCGTTAGATTGACTTGGATCTAAGATATATTCTTCTACTTATTGATGGGTACTGATTTACTATATTGATCGTCAAATTGTCGCTTGAAGCTTACTAGCGGAACTTAAAAAAAAAAACTTAACAGCCAAGTGACTTAAATAAAAACTCTTTAATAGTTTAGTTATTTAAATGAAAACTTTTGAATAGTTTAGTGATCAAAATTGTAACTTATTTTAGTTAAGTGGCCAAAATAAAAATTTACTCATAATTTAATGACTTATGGTGTAGTTTACCCAAATAATTAAAAGGGGTTGAATAAAGTTTGATAAACAAAAATTATTTGCCTTTTTTGTTCGAAAAAATCTACCTATCCCTTAAAGTTTGATAAAGAGTACATTAACTCCCTCTTTGTTTTTTAAAAGAGAAATTCATTAATTCATTTCATGAATGTGAACATATAATTTAGGAAAAAAACAACAAACACTCATCATAGGCAATGAAGAACGAGCTCCATTAACATAACAAAGGTTTAGCTTCAGCATCAATAGAACATTATAGCACGTTAACAATTGGTTGTCACAACTTAAACACATCATATCTAGAGTGGTTGCGATCGCTTAATACCATAAGGAAATTAGTCTCAGATGGTGCAAAACAATGGGAAAAAATTGACAAAAGAACCAAGCATTCACCAAACTGGAGAAGATGGCAGCAACAAAACCATCTCTAAAACCACTTGCAAAAGCAAGACTACATGCATAAGTAAGACTAAAAAACATGTCACAAGAGCAGAACAAAACTTCTAAAAGTGAAGTCTTATGGACAACAACAAAGCCATCTCTAAAACCACTTGCAAAAATAAGACTACATGCATAAATAAGACTAAAAAACATATCACAAGAGCAGACAAAAACTTCTAAAATTGAAGGCTTATTAAACAATGAAAAAAGAACAAAAAAAAAAAAACATATCAAACTTAAGACAACATAGCTCCAAACCAGCCTATGATATCATTTATTATTTTGAAATACTTTAAAAAAATAGATTAAGAAGCTGACAATGAGCCATTCACTTTCCAAGAGAAATTGTTGGTGGCCAGTGGAGTACTTTCGATGATGACAAACACTGTAATTTGTTCACCACAACTTGTGAAGACAAGAAAGATACCCACAAAATATATTTGCAAACTGAAAAGAGAGAATGCACATGGATTGAACAAAAAGATGAAAGAAAGGAAGGGTTGGTTAGAGGGAGAGAGAAAAAGACGGGCGGTAGACAATCCGAAGCCTGACACTATCCCTAAGCAAAAAAAAAAAAAAAGCAAACTACTTGGAAAAAAAGAGAAAAGTATTTAGCGTTTCCTCAACTTCCCCTTAATTTTATATATTAAATGAGTTTTGAAAAGGAAACTTTAAGCTTAATTAATTAATGATTTATCTATTTATTTTTGTTATCTTCAATCTTTATATTAAAAAATTACAATTAAAAATATAAAAATAATTAATTATAAAATATTTCAATTATTATTTATTATAAATTACATTATATTGTAATATAATTATATGTTAAACATTATGTATGTTTGAATTAATATATGTAAGTTTTAAAAGTTACAAATACAATTATAATTGCAATTACAAAGAATATACCCAAATAACTATAATCATAATTAATCATTATAAAGTCTATTAGTTTGTTAACTAAAATATATCTAGATTTATACCACAATAAATCTATATAGGATTTGTATATGGTGGGTCATATACCAGAATAAATATAAACCGAGAACCCATACATGGTTTACATAGAACGAGACTCAAGCTTGATGTTTCAAATTTCCTAGACCTTAACCTTGCTATTAAGTTAAGACTTCATGGTTGTAATTTTATTTAAAAAAACTATTATTAAATATAATTATATATATTTTTTGGATAATTGAATTTCATTTATCCAAGAAGTAGTCAAATGCTACAGTCTAACAACATTACAACAAAACCGTCAACAATAAAAAACCAAACTATCAAAACAATACAAAAGAAGCAACTAGAATAAACCAAAAGAAAATTAAGCAAAACCCCAATTAGAACTGATTAAAAGGTTATCTGAATCAACTCTATTAAACAACTTCCTTAATCCTTAAAATAATAGCATCAACAGACGATGGAGCATGACCAAACACCCAAGCATTATGCTCACACCAAATTGTGTGCAGGAATGTAGTCCATGCAAGCTTCAAGACCCTAACAAGCAAGGACTGCCCTCTAAGCTTTGAAAGAGCCTAGGCAAGCTCTTGCCTCCAAGTGCCAACAACCCTCTCAATACCACACTAGTGAATAACCTTTCCCCAAATAGGTTTAGAATAGGAAAAACTAAAAAAAAGAGGTGGTCACGCGACTTAGCATCATCAAAACATAATAAGAAACTATCAATTACATTCATACCAAAGGAAATTAAATGATCACAAGTTGGAAGCTTATTAAGAATAGTCATCCAAGCAATCAAAGAGCATTTAGGTATATGCAAAAGAAACCAAATGAGCCTTTTCCAACAAACCTTGCGACCCCTAGACCTTATTTTTCCCCACAATTTTGAAGCAGAGTCCCTAATACCAGAAGTGAATCGATGCAGGGTTGCACTAACAAGTTCCTAAAGTTTCAACAGTCTCCTACTATGCTAGTTGCAAGTGGAGGATAGGGCCAGTTCCCAAAGGTTACGTCCCTGTCCCTTGAAGACATACTCCTTAATCCAAGTCACCCAAAACGATCCCTCCCCAGCCAAAATAACTCTGATCTATTAGAGGACACAAACCTGGTTCCATTCTCTCAGATCCCTCTGACCAAGTCCCTCTTTAGACTTAAAGGAACAAATCTATTTCTAGCTAACCCTTGCACCATTTGCTTCCAAAAGAATCAAATGCAAAGTTGAGCAACATGTTTCAACATAGACTTAGGCAATAAAAATTTCCTACCCCAAAAGGCCTGGATACTGAATAGAAAAGACTTAATAAGCTAAAATATCCTTATAAAACTAAAAAAAATACCCATCCAACCACATACTCAAGAAGTAAGCTTACTTAGCAGAGGATTACAATCATTAATAGTTAATTTCATAGAAACCAGAGGCAATCCCAAGTATCTAATAGGAAACTTACCCAACTTAAAACCTGTGATACTAAGAATAATAGCCTAGTTATCAACAGAGACTTCAGCCATAAGATTCTCACTCTTGTTAGAACTCAGTTGTAGCCTAGAGAGCAAGTAAAAGTCCTGTAACATGCAGTAGATACCTACAACAGAATGTACATTTCCTTTAGAAGAAAATGATCAACAAATGCGACATGGGTAAGTTGCACATGATGACACTTAGGATGAAATTGAAAGATTCTTTGCTGAGCTGCCACATCCAAAAACCTAGATAGCACATTCATGGCAATCAAAAATAGGTAAGGGGACAAATGGTCCCTTTGTCTGACACTCTTACCACCTGGAAAGAAGCTAATCATCTCACTATTTAAAAAGTTAGAGAACCTGGAGGAAGTTATACAAACCCAAGTCCACCTCTAAAACTGTTGAGGGAACCCAATATCAATAATAGCAGTAAAAGCAGCAATCAAAAACTTCTAGCTCAAAGAATCAAAGGCCTTCTGCAAGTTAATCTTAAGAGCAACCCTAAGGGAGATGTCAGCATTACCGTACTCTTTAATCAACCGTTGAGCCAATAAGGTGTTATCCAAAAAACTACTACCTTTAATGAAAACAGTTTGATTAATAGATATTAGATCAGGCAAATAAAGGGTAAGACGATTAAAAAGGACCTTAGTAATACATTTGTAGACATTATTACAACAAGAAATGGGTATAAAATCTTTTACATGCATAGGATGTTCACACTTAGGCACAAGAGCTAAAATAGCAGCATTAAAAACTAGTAGCAAAGATAAAGAAGCAAATAAGAACTGAACAGCAAAAACAAAGTCCTCACCTAAAATCCTCCATGCAACTTTGAAGAAACCAGCAGTGAAACCATCTGAATCGGACACCTTATCACTCCTTTTCTAAAAAAAAGGCTTGTTTAATTTCATCAACAATAATAGGCCTAACCAAATCTTCCTGAGCCTTAGAAGACAGAGATGAAAACAACTCTGCCAAGAATTGCCTACAGCATCCAACAACATTATTTTTAGAGGAACCAAGAAATCTTTTAAAAAACTGAAAAACTTCAGCAGAAATCTGCTCAAAATAATCAATCAACTTACCCTGATCATTCATCAGCACCCTAATGGTGTGCTTATGCCTCTTCACTACAGTAGCATTATAGACAAATCGAGTACCCTGATCCCTTTCTCTTAGCCAACTCACCATTTATTTCTACCTGTTGAAACTCTCCTCAGCCAACTACAATTCATGAAGCTCTATTTGCAACTCATCAATATACTTCTGCCTGGTAGAATCTAAACTAGAATTTAAACCTGCTAACTAAGCAGATTCCACCTCACTCTTTTATTGGCAACTCGATTAGTAATATCACTAATATAACACCCCACGCTCCATACACGTCCGACCCGTCCACTGGGTTTGGGTATGAAGTGTCACAATTGAATCTATGCTTAATTTTGCTAACTAAACTGTTGATAAAAATCTGAAAATGAAACTATATAATAATAAAATTAAAAAATGATAATTCTTATAACTAAGGTCCTTGAGCCACAGAATATTTAATCCTTCAATTCATTCCTATCTCTAATCCAACTATTTGTTTACAATGAAACTCTTACAACTTAACTAATGATTATTTGTCCTATAAGTCTCGATTCTGGGGTGGCTATATGGCTTTTTAGTCACTAATCCTAAGGCAAAGCCTCAAATGATACCCCTTACCTATATGCATAACTTGATCTATCAACAATCCTCGATCTCCACTCCGTTTGGTTTAGTCCCTCCTCGAAGTCCTCGATCATCCTCACAAGTCCTGCGAACGTTAGTTAATTCCATAAGTTTGAATGAACTTAGTGAGTTCCTATACTAACCATAAATAACCCTATCACACAAGGGTAAACAATATAAAATAAATTAAATATAAATACCCCCTGCTCGCTCAAGGCGAGTGTTATTTATCAAGGTGGAGGACTCCACTCGATCTTTCGAGCTATCCGGCTCACTATAAAACCTTCATCTGGTTCAACTCTCTGTAACAACCTAATTTCCAGTGGTTTCGAGACCACAATTTCGATATGTGGGTCCGTTAATATTTACGAGGTCATTAATGCTATATTAAAATTTGGTTACGTAATTTTAACGTTTAGATAGTTAATTAAATAAAAGAACTAAATTGTAAAAGTTGCAAAAGCCAATCGTTATTAGTTTAATTATACTAAATGGCTAAGGAATCATGGTTTAATGGATTTAAATGGTAAATATACCAAATTAGTTTTATTGGATGGTAGTGGTATTGTTTTTAATGAATTCTTTTAAGTAATAGTGAAGGGTAAACTTGTAAATATATAAATAAATTAAATTAAACACAAAACAAAAGATGAACAAAGCTAATTTATTCATCTTTTTGGCTTGAAAACTGAAACTCCATGGGAGATTAAGCTAAGCTTTCAGCTAAGACTCATTTCACATGCATGGTATGTATTTTTCACTTGTTTTTCATGAATTTCATGTTTTTGGGATCGTTTTAGCTCTATCTAGCTAACCTGGGGGTTAATTTGTAAAATTTTTAAATATTTTGGAAGATTTCATTGATGATTTTGATGTATTTTTTAAGTTTATGGTAGAATATTAATATTGGTTGTTGATTAAAACTATTTTGTAAAGTGATTTTAGTTAGTTTTAGTTAAAAGATCTGGATTGATAAAATATTAAATTTGACATGAAATTATTATAAAATTTGAATAATTATGGGTTTTAATAATATGAATGGAAATTTAGCTAGCATAAAATTTATGAATTTGTGATAAGTTTGAATGTTTTGGGTTTAGGGACTAAATTGTATAAAATGTAAAAGTTTGGGGAAAATGTGAAAAATTATAAATAGGAAGTCATATATTAAATTGAATATTATATGAAATTGAGGCTAATAAATTGAATAAATTACTTTATAGATTAAGAACTAGTAAACAATTGAGGAAAATGGAAAATTGTTGACTAGTCCTTAAACTTTTGCTATATCTGCAGTTTAGCCTTGGTAACTTTATTCGGTTTAGTTTAGTATAATTGATTGTGAAATCGGTTGATGAAATTGGTTCATTCGGTTACCGGGGGCAGATGTAAAGCCTTCGGGCTTGACACTTGGTGCCTAGGCATGTTTTCAGAGGGATGGTAGCCTACAGGCTAAACACTTGATGTCAAGGCATGTTTTTGGTTGGATTGACTCGTTTGAGTTTTCTGGCATGTTTCAAGTGGATAGCTGCATACTTGTATCTATTATATCATTCATCGGGCAAATTTCCAATTATATTTGACTTGTTACTGAATTGTGTAATGGATTGTATGATTTTTTGATATTATCGTGACTTGGTATTGAATGATCTCATGTGATTGAATATATTATGCAACTCGTATATATCTAAACTCACTTGTTAAATGACTGTGGTTGGTAGGATTTATTGTTTGTTAATCTTGTTAATGTAATTACTATGTTTTTAAGGTAAGTTATATCGTTTTAACTGTTGAACTTACTAAGCTCTATAAAAGCTTACTTGTGTCATTTTTTCCTATGTCCTTGTAGATAATATTTTTTGGAATAGGGAGATCAGATCAACCTGAAGATCACACTATCTAGAGATCTATCAGTAGATTTTGACAATTTTATGTTTAGGTTATATAGCATGTAATAGGTATCTTGTAGGTGTTTTGAATACTTATCCCTTGTGATGTGTTTTGTACTTGGATGACATGGTTTTAACTTGGTTTTTGGTTTACTTGTTTATGTCTTTAGCTTTTGGTTTGTAAAGGTCCATATATATAGTTTGACCATTTTGGTTTATGTTATTTGTGAATGAATAGGTTATGGTAGAAGTAGATATGAATGGATTGGATGAAATGGTTAGTTTGGCATGTGTTAATGAATTAACTTGTGAACTTTGAATGCAAATTAGTTTGGTACGAAATGTGGTTTTGGTTTGATTATTGAATTTTGGTATCAATAAGGGCACATTGGTTAGGTACTTAGGTTAGATGTTTTGATATATTTTAAGCATGTTTCAAGGTGTTTTGAAGGTATGAAAATGGTTGTCTTTGGGTTTGTCTTGGTGCCTAAGTTTTGGTAAATTTTTGCCTTGTTTTAAAAGCTATTTAAGGTGTACATGGCCTGGGAAACGGTCTGTCACATGGTCGTTGATACGCACAGTCATTCCACATGGCAGTGAGTCATCTTGATTTTTAGTGCAAGATTTTTTCCACACGGCAACAGTCTGTTACATGGCCTGGAAACATGACCGTGTGACTCTATTTTGATTTGTACATAGGCGGGCACATGGGCTGCGACATGACCATGTTTCTGAGTTACATAGTCTGGGCTCTGTCACACGGTGTGTGACCATTGTTTTCAAATTTTTTCAATTTTTTTATTTTGTTTCAAATTAGTCCCTAATTGTTCCCAAACTATTTTTAAGGTCTTGTAAGCTTGATTTATGTCCTGTAAGTGTATTTATGTTATGCTTAATATGTGAATTGAATAATAATATTTAATTTAACATTTAGATGGCTTAATGATTATAGTTGACTTGATTTATGTTGTAGTTGTAACAACCTGTTTTCAGTGAAATTAGAACAGTGGTATTGGGACCACAAATCCGAAGTTAAAAAATTTAGTTTAATATTATTTTATGGTCTACAGTGTGATAGAAATATCGTATAAAGATTTCGTTAAGAAATTTTACCGTTTACATGCCTAATTTGATAAAAAGGACAAAATTACATAAAGTGCAAAGGTTGTGTTCTAATAGCTAAAGGTATTAAATAGCTATAGAATTTTAAATTGGAGGTCCTTATATAGTAAATAGGCCATTAAAGTGCTTAGTGGTTAAGCATGAGTAGCCATCATTGGAAATTGAATAAATTATTAATGGTAATTGATTTAAGTTATAATAAATAAAATAAAATAATCTATTCTCATCATCATCCACCAAAAAAAAGAAAGAAAGAAACCTAGCCATGGAAGCTTGAATTTGGGCAAGCTTATTTTGCTCAATTAGGTATGAATCTTTGTCCCGCTTTTTATGATTTCTATGTTTCCGATATCGTAGTAGCTTAATCTAGCTAGCTCGGGGATTAAGTTGTAAAACTGTTAAAGTATTAGGGTTTTGCCATTGATGAATATGCTTGAATTTTGAAGTTTGATGATAGAAAATGAATGATTGTTGTTAGATAAACAACTTTTGCAAAGAGAATTTTGATGGAATTATCAATTAGGGATTAAATTGAAAAAGATGACAAATTATGGTAAAATTTGTGAATTTTGTGAAATATATGGGCTGCTATTAATATGTATAAAATCGGCTAGGCTTGAGTAAGGATTGAATTGAATGAATTTCATTTTTCGAGCCTAGGGACTAAATTACAAAGGAATTAAAAGTGTAGAGAAAAATGGTAATTTTGCCAAAATTCTATGTTAGATTAAATTGAATGAGAATAATATTGAAACGAGTTAAATTCATTCGTATAGATCCTGTCAGGCCTCGTACAGAGTTAGATCGAGACAAAATGAAAATATCTGATTAGTCGCCTTTGTATCTATGTACACTTGTCTAGGTAAGTTCGTATAATTAAGTTGAGTATTTAAATGTTTTAATTAAATCATATGTATGTAATTTCTATATTTGCTATGTATAAATACCAATCACATATCCGATGATTACCTAGTCCCGTTTGAACCTTAGAAATTCGTAGGATACAAATGACATGTAATTAGGGTTACCGATTTGGTTTGGGTCCTGCGTGTGTTGCAAACACACCACAGCTTGTATGAGCTTCCCGATTTACAGCTCGTATTGTAACGCCCCCACGCCCGAAACCGTCGCCGGATTCGAGCTTGAGGGGTTACCGAACATAATTTATCAAATTAAGAACTTCAAATCATTTGTTTCTACATTCACAGCTTTCTAGCTACCCGCATCACAGTTACAAGAAAAATCATATCTCAAGTTACGAAACTCAAAATCAAGATCCGTAAATTTTATCTAAATATAGACTCATATATATATTTACTAATTTTTTTCTAGAATTTTTGGTTGGGCCAATTAGTACAGTTTATTAGTTAAAGTCTCCCCTGTTTTAGGGTTTGACTGCTCTGACATCTGTGTATTACGAATCAGATATCTCTCTATAAAGAATTTCAATGACTACAGGGTTTGTTTATATTAAAACTAGACTCAATAAGGAATTTGTACATATAAATAATGACTTCTAATTATTTTTTTACAATTTATTATGAATTTTTAAAGTCAGAACAGAGGATCCAGAAATCACTCTGGCCCTGTTTCACAAGGTTTCAAATATCTCATAAAGTATAATTTATATGCCAGTTTTTTTCTATCCATATGAAAATAGACTCATTAAGCTTCAATTTCATAACTTTCTCATCATTTAATTCCATTTATACTATTTTTAGTTATTTTTCAAATTCATGTCATTGCTGCAGCAATATTCTGTTTTAAGGCAAATTTCATCTTTTCATGAGTTGTTATGAACTAGATAACCTTTTAAACTTCCATGATATCAAACATGATCTAAATTTAACCATCACCATGACTTATCAATATCAAACATTTCTCAACCAATCATGGCCATATCATAAAATTATTTACACAAAATAAGTATATTGCTATACATGCCATACTTAAGTTTTACAAGCCATTTACCTAGATGAAAGTCCTTTGGATAGTATGATCGAACCTTCGACCCGTCCCGATTCCCGAGCTGGCTTGTTCAAAACTACAGTAAATAAAGAGGAGGGAGTAAGCATAAATGCTTAGTAAGTTCATATGTAAATAACAAGTAACATAACAATACAAATATACCAAACAACTTTAGCATGGTATCACCAAAACATATATCACATTTCTAAACATCATTCATCATCTTACCACCTTATCGTTGTTGTATCTATTTTCAACCCGAGGGTTAAGAACATACCTGTCCAAAGTGTCCATTTCACAACACTTACCAAAACGTCGCTTGCATCTTAAGTGTTCTTCCATTTCACTAGAAATTTCACCCATTGAACACATCGAATACAACTCGATATACGGATAATTTGCACATAAGTGCCTCATATGTAATCAAGAAATCATGTAACCCGCCCTAAGTGAACTCAGACTCAACTCAACGAGCTCGGGCGTTCAGATCCATAAGTGAACTCGGACTCAACTCAACGAGTTCGGATGCCTAGTTACATTTCACGAACTCGGACTCAACTCAACGAGTTCGGACATTCGCATCCATAAGTGAACTCGGACTCAACTCAACGAGTTCGGATGCTCAACCATCCTAGTGACATGTCACTTGTATCTTAATCTATTCCTAAGGTTCAAACAGGATTTTCCTCGAACACATATCCTTGCCATCTTTAGTAAAATACCAAAACCAATACTCGGTAGTACTTTATATTTAACAATTAATACACATAATTTGCATTTTATTCAAAATAACCACAAAGCATATATTTCATAATAAAATCAGCATATCATATAATTAACATCAATAACTTAAAAATAACAATTATGCTACATTATTTACACATGAACTTACCTTGGTACCAAAATATAAAGATTTTGCAATGTAGTCCACAATCTTTTCTTTTCCTCGATCGCGACTTGAATCTCATTTCTCTTGATCTATAATGCCAAATTTATCTTATTTAATACATACATTCATCAAAACAGCATTTAATACGAACTTTGGAAAAATTACACTTTTGCCCCTAAACTTTTGCATAATTACACTTTTGCCCCTAGGCTCGGGAATTAAACTTTATTCCTTATTCTTATGTTTTATAACATGCTGATCATTTTTCCCTTCTATGGCAACATCAAATTCTTACTCTAACATATACTTGTGACTATTAGGTATTTTTGCCGATTAAGCCCTTTTACTGCTTTTCACTCAAAACCGAGTAGCACAAGTTGTCTAACATAATTTAAAACCCCATATTCTATCATAAAACATCAAAATACACAAATTTCACCTATGGGTATTTTTCCAAATATAAACCCTAGGTTGAATTATTGCTAACATAAGCTTAATCGAGCTACCGGGATTCCAAAAACGTAAAGAACATTAAAACGGGCTTGGAATCACTTACTATGGAGCTTGGAAGCTTGAAACAAACCCTAACTATGGATAACCCTTGAAATTTCGGCCTAATGAAGAAGATGGACAAAATTGGCTTTTAATTTTGTTTTAATTCATTTTAATAACTAAATGACCAAAATGCCCTTACTACTAAACTTTCCAAAAATTCCATCCATGTCCAATTTTTGTCCATAGACTTAGAAATTGGTCAAATTTTTATTTAAGACCTCCTAATTAATATTTCAATGCAATTTCATACTAAAAACTTCTAGAATGCAAATTTTGCAACTTATTCGATTTAGTCCCTACTTTCAATTTAAGCACTTTAGGCATAGAATTTCATCACGAAATTTTCACACAATCATGCAATCATATTATAAACATCAAAATAATTATAAAATAATTATTTCTATCTCAGATTTGTGGTCACGAAACCACTATTTCGATTAGGCCCTAATTCGGGATATTACACATATGAGCTTCCCGATTCACAGCTCGTGAGAGCATACTAATTCATAGCTCGTATGAGCATACATGAATATGAATTGATGGATTATAGTTCAGTACACCTCATGTGTACTACTTATGTATCCAACAATATTTTAAATTGTTCAATGGATACAGTTCTGTTATAAGATTATATTAGTTTGATATAACCTATTACTGGTATTTACATGAAATACATGAAATATGATTATTTGATGAATTCAACCATGTGTGTTGGATCTTTTATGTGATTTTCACTACTAATATGTTGGTGATAATGCGTTTAGGCTTTTGGCCAAATTGGTTGAGACATGTTTTGTTTACTTACCTATTTTATGGATATATGGTAAGTTAAATTCTGTGTTATACGAACTTACTAAGCTTAAATGCTTACGTTGTGTTATTTTTCATGTTTTATAGTAATTCAGAAGCTCGTTCAGGTTGGAAGCTGGTCGGAGCTATTTCACACTATCTATCGGTCCTTTTGGTACTTTCAGTAAATTAATTTCAGTTATAATGGTATGTATAGGTTATTTTGGCCAATGATGGCATATAAATGTTTTGTTGAGATTAACCATGTATATGACTTGTTTTTGGTATATTTTGATGTGTACATAAGTGACCTTATCATGTTTGATGCGTGATTGATATGGTAGAATGAAAGAAAGTAAAATGTGGCTTGAATATGCATATATAAATTTGGTCATTTAGGTAAGTTGAGGTACTTGGTTGACATACTTTTAAGTTGTCATTTGAGGTGCCTAAGGGCATATTGGTTGTATGCGATGATAATTCATGTTTAAGACTTGATTTTGGCTTGTTTTGAATATCTTGTTGATGTGCAAAAATGTTGGGTTAGGTTGATGTCAAATTGGGTGAAAAATGTGGCTTGCAAATTTACCTATTTTCGTCGACACGGGCAGAGACACGGGTGTGTGTCTTAGCCGTTTGTAACACATGGCCAGGTGACACGGTTGTGTGTCCCCTATATTTTTTAAATTGCGTAAGTCAGTATGCTTACATGGCCTAGCACACAGGCATGTAGCTTAGTTGTGTGGCCCAAGTCAGAGAGTTAATGGGTATGGACACCGGTTGGGACACGGCCGTGTGTCCCTATTTTGAATGTCCACACAGTCTAAGACACGAGTGTGTCTCTTGGCCGTGTGAGTCACACGGCCTGTAACACCCCTAATCCGTATCCACCGCCAGAACATGGTTATGGAGCGTTACTGGAGATTTTTGGAACATTTACAGACATTTCATGTTATTCACTATTTTTTTACTAAAATCATTCATAACGTCCCTTAAATGGACCCTCGAGACCCAATATGAACATTAAATTTGAATCGGGAAGCCTAAGAATTTTTGCGAAATTTCAAAAATTTTCTAAGGTTCGGGGCTCACACGTCCGTGTAGTCCAAGGGACACGCCCGTATGACTCTAGGACACGCCTATGCTATAGACCATGTAACTCTCTGACTTGTGCACACGGCCATACTACACACCCGTGTGCTAGGCCGTGTGGTCAATTAATTCATTTTGAAATTAGATGCAGGTTTCACATGGCTAAGGCACACAACTGTGTTCTAGGCCGTGTAGCACACACGGTGAGACACACACCCGTGTCTCTGCCCGTGTGCTTAATTCTGAGCATTCTGTTTCTCGAGTTTAAAGTGCAGGGGACATATGGCCTAACTACATGCCCATGTACCAGGCCGTGTGTCACACACGGTCTAGACACACGCCCGTGTGGTCAAAATAAAACCATTCCTAGCTTCATTTCTCACCCAAAATTCCCCCTATGACCTGCATTTGAATCACACATCCAGATACCAACCATTTCAAGCATTCAAATCAAGCAATTTCTATCATTTATCATGTCCTATCATTTCATGCATACATGTTTATAATCTTACCTTAGTTAAGTCCTTAAGTTAGACATAATTTGATCAAGTACTTGACATATATGTAGCTATCATAGTTTGAAATTTCAAATGTATTAAAACAAACCATTACTAGCCATTCCAATGGCTAGATTACAAGCATAATTTGCATTTACATGCCAATATGGCCAATATATCCTATACATGCCATTACAACCATAATTGATTTATCATATTGTACCGACATGGGCCGATGGATAGTATGAGTGATCTCCGCCAAACTTCTAATCCAACGAGCTTCTGATTTACTATAAAATAGGGAAATAAAACTAAGTAAGCATAAAATGCTTAGTAAGTTCGTATAATATGGTACTTAACTTACCATTCATTCTATTTTGAGGTAACTATGTAAGACATATTCAATCAATTTGACCTCAAGCCCTACACACATCCTCATTGCCCTTGTTAGTCATATATTCCATAATAACATCTCAAACATATATGGGCTCAATAACAATCAAGTTTCCATGCACGTATGCTTTCTGCAACATATATTCATTTAACATGTATAAATCATCTTTTTATATTACAAGTAAAATTTCATAATGGTTTATCTTGAGTTCAGATCATTTCCTATCAGAACTTTACCCATATTACTCGGAATATCAAGGTCACCATTAGTACACTCAAGGTGTACAAGTCCATAATCAAGGATGAACATATATTCATCAGATAAAATCTATTTACAAATATCATCATCACATGTTTTCATATATCATTTGTCATGTATCATCATTTTCTTGTATTTCAGATGGATACGTGTAATAACTCATTTTATCATTCATATCTTCTGATGTCTAGAATTGTCACCTGTTAAATTTATTCTGAGTATCAATGGATATGTAGGTAATACACTCGAAGTGTACAAATCAGGATCCGTCAAACCTTGTCCAATGGTACCCATAAGGTACTATATCAGAGAGTACACTCTCGAGCCATACATGTATACAATAGGATTACCAGTCCAGGCTAAATCCTTTTTATGACATATGCTCTAAGGAGCTTGATCTGGATTACCCGTCTGGGCTAAATCCAATCTATAACATGTGCTCGAGAGGACTCATATTAGGATTACCAATCCGGGCTAAATCCTTTTCTGTAATAAGGTCAATAGGATTACTCGTCTGAGCTAAATCCTATCAGCAACAAATGCAAGACCTCATTCATTTTGGTAAATCACATATCCATCGATATTCCATTTTATTCAACCAGGATTTAAACATTTTTCTCAAGCATTATCAACATGTGATTATTTCATACATCCACAAAATTCATATAATTTAAATAAACACATTCCACATTCATTTCAAGCATATAAGTAACATTCTCATCATTTATCCTTTATTATCTATCGAGTATTATCATTTAATTTAAACATTATTGTTTATCGGGCTTGATCAGATATATAATCATTTCACATATTTATGACAATTATACAATTTACATAAACACAATCAATGCAAGCATGTAAATAAACACAATTTAGTTACACGAACTTACCTCGACAAATGCTCGTGTACATAAATCTACTAATTCGACATTTTCCTTCTTTCCTCGTTCTAGCTCCCAATTTGGTCTATTAGGATCTATACGAGTAAATTTAACATCAATTTATTATATTTCATATTCAAGTGGACTCAATTTTTATCCTAGGAAAAATTACCATTTTACCCCTAACTTTTTCATTAATTCCCATTTCGTTCCTAGGCTGGGAAAATAAAATTTGTGCAAATTAATCCCTATTCCAAGCCTAACAAAAATCCCATTACAAAATTTACAGCACATGTATTCATAAAAATTCAACATTTTTCTTCAATTTCACAACTTTACATTTTAATCCCTAAATCTTGTTTTCATCAAAAAATCACTTTGTAAAAGTTGTTTATTTGTCAACAACCTTTTATTTTCTACCATAAATTTCTAATTTTTAGCATATACATCCATGACCAATTTTCCATACTTTGATAACTTCTCAAATTGATCCCCCAAATAGATAGATTAAGCTATCCCAGTTTCAAAAATATCAAAATTACTAAAAACAAGCCAAAAAAACTTACCCAATTTGGCCATGAAAGTCTCTTCTCTCTCTCCTAGGGTTTCCATGTATTTTTGGGGAAGAAGATGATAAAATAAAATGATATTTCTTTTTTTATTATCTTTTAATTAATTAAATATTTTCACTTTCCAATTTAGTCCTTGCCCTTTTTCTAAATTTACATGGATGAGTCACCAAAATATTTACATACTTTTTATTACTGGTCTAATTACCATATAAGGACCTTATTTTTTGAATTCTATAGTTATTTGATCCTTCTAGCTACTAGAATCCAACTTTTTCATTTTATGCAATTTGCCTCTTCTCGTAATTAAGCACATAATCGATAAAATTTTCTTATAAAAATTTTCACATGAAATTTCTATCATATTATGGACAATATAATAAAATAAAAATAAATTTTATTTTTCATCTCGGATTTGTAGTCTCGAGACCACTGTTTCAATTTCACCGAAATTGGGCTGCTACACGGTCTGGCCACATAGCCATGTGACCCCTGTAGTTTTGAAAAATTTCAATGATTTCTGGAAAATTCTTTGAGTATTCAATTTAGTCCCGACTTGTTTTTAATGCGTATTTTGGGCCTTGAGGGCTCATATAAGGGACAATATGTTTGATTTCGATTGGTTTCTGACATGAATATTATATGATGTGATATGTTTGAAATTTCTATCTATTTGTTTTGTAAACTCTGATAATGCTCCATAACCTTGTTCCGACGATGGATATGAGTTAGGGGTGTTACAGTAATACTTCGTAACTCTATTTCGATGACGGACTGGTTAGGGCTGTTACACTCTCCACTGACCATATCCCAGCTATTTCACCACACCAGCGATTCCTATCCTTCACTCATTTCACCTTCCCTTCGCTTAGGGCATTCGTTGACCTTAAACTAATCTAGCTGTTCGCCGACTTTCTATCATGAACCATTATGGTAGCTTTTCAATTATCAGCCTAAAGATTCTTAGAGCATGCCTTCCTTAGCGAGCTTGATCATACTAGTTCTTAGCAGACTCTTTCTATCCAAACCTTAGTCCTGAATGACTCGCTGACACTTCCGTGTTGTGTTGACCTTCATTAGGTGTCACCACTCTACGAGCTCATCTTCATTCCACCTTATTCGCAATGGTGGGATTACTTCCAGTAATCTACCCCTCACACCAATCTTTACTTGTGATGTAACACCCTACCCAACGAAGCCTTAGTGACTGAATATTGATTAAGAAAATACGATGGATAAGATAAGTTCTGATCGTGTATGGTATTAGGAGTTTATGTAGAATTAGAATTTCTTGAGCACGCCTACGACGTCTCAGCGTTGTAGAACATAAGGACTAGTACATAGATATAAAAAATGTCTGACGAAGTAGTATTCGCCTAAAAGCTCTTTTGGCTTATAGAACGAGCGAACTTTAATATAGACATAAGATGATAAGGGTTATACATCATGTTTCTAGGATAGAATGAGTAGGACTTGTGGTTAAGTGAAATAAATTCTAAGCTACAAGCTTACGATAGCGGTACAGGGTACCCTAAAACTATGGCTCTGTGTCAGTTAAACTATAAGGTAAGTTAGTTAGGTATTAACTAGACATAAATCAGCTTAGTTATAAATTAAGAGAAAGCACTCAATTAAGTTTCTTTAGAGTTAAAGACCTTGATAAGACAATTCAGTGAAAATATGACACTTGTTAAGTTTCAATAAGGCCATAGGTTATATCAATAGATATGCTAGATAGGATAAGGAGGCCCTTCGTCACTCTTCTAACATTACTGTTTGGAGGGGCAGGAAAGAAGATTTCTTCATGCTAGGATTGAGATCTTGGACGTCACCAATGATTTCTCTTTGACAAGGTAAGGTTTATAAACCTCCATGTTAAGAAAACATAGATCTGTAAGAGTACTTGGAGGAGATAGGACCAATACGGGTTTATGAGTCAAAGAAAGGTTAAGTCTTAATAACATTCCTCTATTATATTAAGCAGTGGTTGCTTTAGTATAGTAAACTCTAAATTATATAGAGTTTATATAATTGTTTTCGGCATCTTTTTACTTCAAAATTTATGTAATCCCGAGAACATGATATTTAGTTGGGTGAATTTTGTTCATATTACAATAATGGGCGTGATTTAAAAAGTATGCAATTTTATGCTTTTATATATTAATTTAGTGCGTAATTCAATTAATTCGTGCTACATATTAATTTCCTCTATTTAAATGTGCAGTGGGACCATGAAATTAATAAAGTATTGAGCTCATTTTAATTTTGCATGGATATAAGACTATTCTTATCCTAGTTAGACGACAAAAATATGCAATTTGGGTCATGAAGATGTCACATTGATCTAATTAAAGATGGTTTAAATAAAGGACAAGTTTGAAAACTAATTGGGTTACAAGACCATCCAAACAAGGGGGCATATGAGCAGCCCAAATTAAGCTTTTAGGAGATTTATTCGGAGGTCTTGACACTTGGAAATCAATCAAAAATCAACACACTACTTTTACCCTTGAAACTGTCCATCACCTTGCTTGATTCAAGCAACCAACAATCTCCTATCTCCACAATTCATGGTCGGCCGTGGGAAAGAGAAATCTAAGGGATTTCAAAGCTATTTTTAGTAAACCTCTCAATTGTCCATCCACTATAAATACTACCCTTTACATCCCTCATTCTCCACTTCACATTCTTTTCTCTCGTTTCATTTTACTCTCATTTTCACGTATAACCATTCACATTTTCACTACACCTTAGCTAGCAATTCCTTGAGAAAATACTCTATTGGCCGACCACTTTAAGAAGCACTTTGTAAATGAGCAAACACAAGGATTGGAGGAAGCCACTACGATCGATTTTTAGAGGACAGCCAAATCAATCAGAGTTTATTCTTCCTTATCTTTATTATACTTTTGATATTACATGTTTGCAATTTGTTTTGTTGTTTTCTCATCAACAATGGTAGGTTAATTTTGTTTAGCTAGAATGATTATATTAATTTGATAAAGTTCTTTTGATTCATGTTCATGGTGTTTTGTGCCTTAATTGTTCATGCTTTCAATTAAAATTGTGCATGTATTTCATTCATTAAAATATGATTGAATGCATTCAAATTAGTTGCTTAATCTGAACCAGATGGTGATTAATGGACACAATAATTGAAAAGTGCATGATTAATTTATATCAAACCCAGAATAAATTGAAGGTTCGTAATAACTTGATGAGCTCTATTACATTGCACAGCTTTTAGGTTTATGTGATTAAATTGTTTCAAACTGACCTAGCCCCTATTATTTCACATGAATTCTAAGAAACCCTTAGTTAAATATGATCATGTCAGTACGCATGTTTTTCTAAGTAAAATATTCTGAAAAGACTTAATATTGATTTCAAGCTCATGAAAGATCGAGTTGCCATGAAATATTTTTCGGAACATTATTAAACATGATGAAAATGAATTAAGTCAATTGATGTGATTATTCTAGCCTATTCATGTTATTGTTGTTAAAGCTTGTGAATTTGCTACTAAATCCATCTCAAACATTTTATTGCATGCATTGCATTTAGGTTAGAATGAATTTAGATCATTTAATTTAATTTAATCATCAATCACCTTAAAATTATTGTGTTTATACAGTACCTGTGAGACGATAACTTTTATGCTTACTTATTACTTGATAAAGACTGTATAAACTTGTACAAACCACGCGTTACAAGTACCAAGTTGGCTTATGGGAGTTTAAGCTGCTACTCAAACCACCAGGTGAGTTTTTAGACTGGCTCTTACATGTATGTTATAGTCTAGATATTTTTGGGCCAATTGACTAAAGTATGAAACTGGAACTAGTAAAGCATGACTCTATGACCCTAAAAGGGAAAAGACCGATATGTGTGCATATATGTCTGAAAGCATGAATATGTATGTCATGAGTTAGCCATTGTTTGAACAAGTTTGTTGTGCAATTGTCTGCCATGAGCAAGTTATTACATGAAATTTAAGAGGAATGTGTTACATGTTTGGAAGCACAAATGCATCTATTATGAACAAATTTGAAAGGAATAAGCCTATCAAGTATGATTCTGCATGATAAGCATATGTTTGTTTCTGGAATTGTCTAAAGGTGTTCATCAGGACTAAAAACACGAAACTCAAGCTAAAGAGGTCCATCGGGACTAAAAACACGATTCTCTGATAAAGACAAGTCTATGGCCATAACACTCTAAAGACCATGAATGGGTCATGGCATCATATGAAATATGTAAAGGGCGATTGGGTAAGTACCAGCGATGAGGGACAAACCTCACAATGGTGAGTTTAAGTAAATCTCTATCGTCAAAAACACTAATTTCAGTAAAAGTAAGTCTTTGTGGCTATATCAGTTAAATGAATGTTTTGTGGAAAATCGTGTTAAAAGGATGTTTATGTGGCGAGACTTTGAAAAAAAAACCTATGTGGCTATTTTTAGAAAGGAACACATTCATGACATAAGCTGAAGAATGAACTTTATGATGACCATTTGAAGACAACGCCTATGATCGGACTTGGAATGAATGATGAGCATGGTATTATGAGAATTGGCAAGTGTGGGTTAGCTCTAAAAGATATTCAGTACGGAAGGTTATGGCAAAAATTGTACATTCGATAGGGTCAAAGTTATGAACGAGAAACAAACAATGAAATCCATGGATAATGGCTTAGGTAAAAGAGGGTTTTCTCATTAAGTTCCATCGAACTTACCCTTCTGCATTTTATGTCTCAAGTAAAGGAAGCGCCAATGGGAGAAGAGGCCAGGGTTGCACTAAAGGACTGGCAAGTTGGGCACTTATGCATACAGAGTGGGGTTTGCCTGGTCATGTTCAAGTTTGATAGAAACATTTCGGACAAGTCTCAAAGATTTGTATTTAAGCCTTAGGATGACTCAGTGGTATTGGCCAAATAATCTAAGTCAGTAATATTACTTAGAGGCTAACTAAGTGGAACAATATAAGCAGATGTAATAAATAATTACTTTTGTAAGTTTTTTATACATTGTTCGCCCAGATGCAACACAATTGGGCGTTATTACTAATAAGATGCATTTCTTTAAAAATTTGTGTGTGTTAAACATGTATAAGTTTGTAATAGTAATATAATACCTAAGATCCAGATTTAGTGAATTGGGTTTGGTTAAGGGTGTTACATATAACTTCATTTGTCTTATACGTGAATGAAATGATCTCCTTCATTCCTCTCTTCGAAACTATCCTTTCTGCGGTGTACCTGTACTAAATTTTTCTAAAAAAAAAATAGTCTTAATAGACATACTGTCCCTTGGATAGTATCTTTATCATGAGAGTGAGACTCCCATCCTTTCCACAAGGTTTGCCTCTCGTGTACAACTTTAAGGTAGCTCTTCATTTTGGATCCTTACATGAGATCTTTGGATATTTTCTTCTTCTATTTTCATAAACAGGACAACTCTCGCATACCCTATTTTTCTTTAAATCTTGTTGGGCCTTTGTCTATTCTTTATTAGCTTTCATCAAGGTCATCACTTTTGGCAGATTCATCAAGGTCCAATTGCCATTACTATAACATCCCGTCCAGCGGAGTTTTAGTATCCGTGTACTGTTCAGAGAATGGGTCGAATAAGATGAGTTAAAAGGGAATGGTGCTTAAGCTAGTATAAAGACAAGAACCATCGTGAGTATGCCTGTGACAAAAAGCTTATTTCAATAATAATGGTAACTAGTAATAATGACCTTGAGTTGATTAAGATAGTTAGGAGGTAACCAAATGAGAACTAAAAAAGTTAAGAACCATAGGAAAACACTTTAGTTCTTGGAATTCATAAGATTTGGATAAGACTATCAAAATGATTGATGTGACGTTTGTTGAGTCCTAATAAGGTCAATGGACAACTCAAAATGTTTAAGACAAGAAAGATATATCTCTCATTGGGAGAGCAGGACCAAGGAAAGATGGGAGAGCTCCTTTAGGTTAAGTATAAGGCTTGACGAATGACGAATTATCAAGTCTATGAGTAAATAAAACGTTGTTCGTCCTACTAGGACTTTTGATGTATATGTGGGCGTGTAGTCTGTAATGAAAGTATTAAGTGGACTCATGTAATAGATTCGCCACCAAAGAGGCGTGATGTGCCAAAGAATGATTGCTTAAGCTATTAGCTACACCTTAACAAAGGATGGGCTAAGACCCAAAATTATGTTAGTTCAAGGTAAGTGTACCCGTACGTATATCTTTTTACAACTGTCATGCATCTACTGGGTGAATTACATGGATTAATACAAGTGTCAAACTTCTAAAGGGACGAAGGAAAATATCTAGCTAATAGGGTCAATAACAGGCACTGTTCATTACTTCCTCAAAAAGTATCCTCTATCTATATAAGGATGAGCTGAGGAGGAAAAATCATCTTATTTTAGGATGAGCTCAGAATGAGAGGATCAGCTTTGATATGTCTCTTTTGTAAGGTAAGTTTCCCAACCTTACATGCTAAGTTGCCATGAGAACAGGTATGTTTAATCTTAGTAACGAAAATGGTAAAGGATTGTTATATGATCCTAGTGTTCAAGTGAGAAAGGAAAGATCTTGATGAGTTTCTTGTGGTTTAACGTTTAGGGGCTGATGATCTAGTTGATGGAAGCCAAGTCTAAAGTTTAAGCTACCTTTGAGGCTAACAGGTGAGTCTCTAAACTAAATCTTGTGGTATGTTTGCATGTTATTTCACTCTGTTCCAAATGACTAGTCTGTGAAAGATGTATTCTTGATAAGTTGCATGTGATTCTTGATTAAAGATATGCCTCTATTATGAAAGGAAGGATAAGTATGATGAAAAGTAAAGAAAGCATGAGCTTGATTATATGTTTTTTTTATAAAGAAAGCATACATACGCATGAATGTGTCTAGAAGTATGATTCTGTTATGAACGAGTCTTTGCATAAGTTGCATGTCTGGAAGAATAAGTTTGTCAAGTATGAGCCTGTATAAAGAGTCTACTTGTATGTGAGTCCGTCGAGACAGTAAACGTGAATTCTGGACATGAAAAGTGAATATCATATTGTATAAGGCTTAGTCATTTGCTATGACATCATATGGCAAGTGAAAACCACATAGTGTAATACCAAGTCTGGGACTATGACGTCATATGGGGAAAAAGATAAAGGCCGGTTCGACCAGTACCATGCGATAAAGGGCAA
The DNA here is from genome assembly GCF_025698485.1 of Gossypium arboreum. Classification (NCBI taxonomy): domain Eukaryota; kingdom Viridiplantae; phylum Streptophyta; class Magnoliopsida; order Malvales; family Malvaceae; genus Gossypium; species Gossypium arboreum. The sequence goes on along the minus strand of NC_069071.1, from coordinate 101,238,284 downwards.
ACCCCAAGACATTAAGTTTAGGTAAATCACTATTGTCGAAAATGCCATATACCTATATATGGAAGCCTTTGTGGCTGTTCTCTACTATAGTGAGCCCTAATGGCGAAATCAGTTATATGTGATCCCTAGTGGTAGAATCTATTATATTTAAGCCTTTGTGGCTGAATATGTTATATGCAGAAGACCTTGTGGTTGTTTTGTTATGAGAAGAGCCTTCGTAGTTAATTTTGATAAAGTAAAACCTTAGCGGCAAATTCTGTTGTATAAGAGCCTTTATGGTTGTATCTGTTAAATGTGCCTTCGTGGCGAAGTCTGTTATATGTGGACACCTTTATGGCTATCTAATGTATTATGAGAACCCTTATGGCTATCTATCTGTATGGACACTTCTATGGCTATCTTATGTATATAACTAGATGCCATTGCGACTATCTAATATCAGTAGGTGCCTTTGTGGCTACCGAAAGTTGTGTGGATGTCCTTGTGGCTATTTAAGTCAAGTGGACGCCTTCATGGCTATCTGCTGATCAAATGAGTGTTTGAAGCTCCCAGAAACAAGGGAAGATATTGAAGTCAGGAATACGCCTTAGTAGCACAGTTTATAAAAGTAACCTCGGAACAAAGATTTAATGGCAACGCCAAAATGGCGAACTCTGTTAACGAAATACTAACATGGTAAAATTTGGATAAACGACTCTTTGAAGGAAAGGTAAAAGTACGGTATCTATTGGACTCGACAGAAAGGTTCCACATGTTAAAAATGAGATGAACTCTTTGTAAATGAAAGAGGAAAATGGTCAGTAAGGTGAAAAGGGGTTAGAATAAAATATGTGATAGACACGAGAAGAGTAAGGATCAGATATGGATAAGAGGATGAAAAATAAATGAATGATGTACGTAGTACACTTTAAGGAAGTCTTAGTCAAATATGTTCGAACAACACCATAAGAAGTGGTAGGGTAAAGTACTTGTCGAGGAAAGACATAGGCTAAAGAATACGTAAAGTGTTGAGTACGCTACAACGTAATGAAACAAGTAATAGAGATTTACTAAGTTCTCAAGAACTTATATAAGTTGTTTCTTGTTTCAAGTTGTAAAGAATCTTGTGCGGAGGGGTGATTCTAAGGTTATGCCAGTAGAGCGGCGGTTAGTGCTGATGTGCATATAAAGAGGCAAGTCTCCCTAAAGAATGGGATAATAAGCCATAGTTTATGCTAAAAAAGGCTAAAAAAGTACAAGTCATACGGGATTTTATATGGCCAAGTTAAGTCTGCGTATGAGTTATAATACTCTGATTCTGTAATTAGTAAAATCTTGATGTATTTGTTGAACTTCATAGTTTTATTATGTAAAAGAGAAACATACATTGTACGTAAAGATATCTTTAATGAGATACTTGAGGTTTTTTAGTATAAGAGAAAAGAAAATTTTATTAAGTCATTTCTCATGTAGTTATATAGGAAAGTAAAGAAAGAGTCTAAGTATGTCCATCCTTAGGCGTAACACCCAACACTCGGATCTAGTCGATCGGGTTGGGTGGAGGGTGCATAGGCCTCTTCTTCCCTTGCGAGGGTTTTCATACTTGGCGTATGGGCCTATACTCCTCACTTGAGGTTTTGGCATACTTTTCTCATTTATTCCCTAATGGGCTCTATGGAATGCCGTAATTGAGCTATAGTCTTATACCATTCTTACCTTATTCCTCACATCTCTGCAAGCTCACATCATACTTATTGTCCCATTGAACTTACTCTGTTCTGTGTTTATTGTCCCAATAGACTATCTCTATTTTGTGTTTACTGTTTTAGTGGACTATATCTGTGAATGTCATGAAGTCTTTCATCCATGGTCTTACACCTATCTGCCATCTTGGCGTACTATCAATTGATGCCATGGGGTTTTTCATCCATGGTTTTACTCATTATACCTGGTTGCTATAGGATCTTTCATCTATGGTCTTGCACCGTATACCTTTTACCGTGTACCATGTTTCCATGGCGTCCATCCATGGTCTTATGCTACGTACCGTATACCAGATTGCCATAGGGTCTTTCATTTATGGTTTTACGCCATATACCATCGTCACGGTGTTGCCCCGAAGGACCAGCCGTTACTGCTGTCGTGGTAAATATCATTCCATGATTCATATTACCCGAATCCTCCTCTTATTACCTCATTTACACCACCTAACCTTGATGCTCAAACACCACAGTGTTCCCTTTGCAAGGGCTGGAGCTTCACCTAAGGCAATAACTAATGAGTTCTCTCCCCATTCTTATCCTAACTTCATCTAACCCCTTGAGGTTTTCCCACAATCATGCAATGAATATTCATATCATCATATTTCATGCTTATGCAAACATGACATGCATAGACGACGTATACCTTAACAACAAGTTTGGAGTTTGAAACTCCCCTGAAACTTTATCATTTCCACAACTTAGTTTCCTTAAACGCCAGAGCTTCCATTCTCTTGGAAGCCAAGCATTTAACAAAAAATCTACTGGTTAAACTTGCACTTCATCTTAAAAGCTTAAACTTTCATAACACATAAAACCCTTAGAACAGTTCTGAAGATCCATAACCTCATTTCTTAACCTTTACGTACATAAAAGGGTTAAGAACCTTACCTACTTGCTGGTTTCCCCAGTTTTCCATCTTAATCCTCATGAAGTCTGCTTCATGTAGAACCTTCCATGGCCTTATTCTTTGAGTTATTGAAGAATATGATGAACAAGAGTAAATGAAGCAAAGTCGGGAAGCAAATCAACCATGGGAAACCATTTTCAACTATTTATAGCGATTCTCGCACCGCTTCCAACCTTATGAGAACTGTGCATCGCTAATTATTATGCCTCCCGCTAAGGAATCGACGGGTTCCATCCTAACCGAACCAAAATTGGTCCTCAACTTTGTCCAATTCAGTTTCTAGCTTTCCCATTTCTTTCAATAAAGGCCATCAATTTGCAATCTCTTTCAATTTAATCTTTCATTTATTCCAAATTTTTGGGTTATTAGAAATTTGGGTTTTACAACTAAAAGGCTCAGAATTGAGGGCTTTTAATAGTTGCTTCAACCACTTCAAATTGAGGAACAACCTCACTATTGGATCACCAGCAACCTCTTGTTGCCAGGACTGCTCAACCGTGGACAAAAAATCCTTGTGCCTGCACCAAAAAAAAACTTAAAAGGCTTTGGAGGAGAAAAGCAAACATTATCCAACCAGACAAGAGAGGGACAATAGTCAAAAACAGCTATGGCAATGAACTCTACCCTTGAATTGGGAAAACACGCCAATCAAGCAGCTGGTGAGAACCTGTACATATTTCAATTTGCTACAGTTGCTGCAAGGGACTGGGTCTTAGAGTATGGCCTTTGGGACATTCAGAATAAGCCGATTGTTTTGCATTGATGGGAGACAAATTTGAAAAAAACTTGAGTTTTATATAGATCAGATGCTTGTTTGGATTCAACTTTCTTAAGTTCCATTAGATTTTTTCACTCGGAAGAGTCTTAGTTATGTTGTGAGTGCGCTTGGCAAACCTCTTTACATGGATGGAATCATTGCATCTCAGCAACGTCTTGCTTTTGCTAAGATATGTGTGGAAATTGCTGCTGGATTTAAGATTCGTAAGTCTATTATTTTGTTTTCGTATTTACTTTACTTTTATGTAAAGTTAAATATTTAAATATTTAACTCTAATGTTAATTACAAAATGATTTGTTTTTCTTTTATATTTTAATTAGTTTTTTTATCGAAAATTTTAAATAATGTTAACTAATTAATTTTACATAAAATAATTTAATGAATTTATCTTAAAGATAATATATAACTAAACTAAATATAAATTCAAAATATTTATTTTAATTTAAATCAAACATATTTGTTTAGTAAATATATCTCAATAAAGTTTATGAATTTCTTTTTCTAATTAAGTAATCATTCTTGAAAGCATTTAAGGTGAATTTTACGTTGAACATGAGAAAAATAAGTGTCATTTACCTTAATTAAAAATACAAGTGCATCGAAGAAAAGAGTAACCGAACTTGTATGCTATTCTCGATAGCATATGAAACATGAGCTAATTATGTATTTAGTGGAAATCTTTTCTAGTATTCTCCATTTATTCCTGCTTCAGTTTAAACTCAGTTCAACCCTCGATTAAGTTACATAACACTCTATTAGTGGTATGATTGGGTAAGATAATACCCTCCGCTTACCTATAAATAATTCTATGATTAATATAGTTTCATTCAAAATTTTGATACATTAACCATTTATCTTGAGCTCCTCTATATTTTTAACTTTTGATCCTAAAATAAGTAAATTGGTCTTCTTCGACACTACTCTCTCTCCTCTTTCTCTATCTATGTTGATATTGTGTATCAACAATAGTGCAATGAGCGTAGATCAAATATTTGAGTATGTTAATTTTCTTTGAAATTATTTTTGAAGGCGGTGTTTAATAAAATTTAATTTTTACATATCTCAAGTGATAAGAAATTTAATATTCCTTAAATAAGGTTTTGAATTTCAATTTTGTATGTAAAGAAAACAATGTTAAGAGCGTTTTACTTTCTTATTGATAGGGATGACAATGGAGTGGAGCGGGGGCGAATGCTACTAAACCTACTGCCGCTCCACAATCGGCACGTTCCGTTCCACTATGGATATGAATGTATCCATCCTCGTCCCATCTCGCTCTACTTCAATTTAATTTTTGCTACTTCTCTTTAATATTTTTAATCTTTTTAAATGCAAGGAAATATTTGAACATATTTACTAAAAAAATATTCAAGTATAAAATTATGGTCTTTTTTTTATAACATATTATAACATTTTTACTGTTTCAATAAATATATAATGATAAAATGATAATTTCATATAATGGAGCGAGACGGAATAAAACAAGCAATTATCATAATTACTCCATGTCTATTGTCCAAAAAAACCACTCCACCTCGCCCCACACTTACTTTTTAAGAGAAAAAAAGTCATCTAATTAGCTCAACTTTATAATATCAGATATGGAAATTGGGGAAATTTATAATATCATAAGAAATGATATTAAAAATAAGGAATGGAAGTGCATGTGTTTAGGGGTTTGGGCTATAGGGGGGCGGGGAATTGGAGCCATAGGCCATGTGATAAAAGCGACTTTCATCGTAATGTAAAGCGACCACGCCCGTTTGGGTGCAATCATGCGGTCTACTTTGTTATAATTTTTCCTCCCCTTTGCCTCATTCTTTTCTTATTTTTTAACTTCATTTTGTCTCCCTCCCTATGTGCCTTGTTTTTCTACATTTTTAACCCATCATTAATAAACCCTCTCCAAATTATTTTATCAACTTACTCTTGTGGAGTGTGTTTTTAGTCGTCATAATTGACGCATTTAATTGAGTAAATTTTAAGATTCTTTAATAGGTCTATTTATGTTCTTGGTCTCTATATTTTTTACACATTTAGAATTCAATCCCTTTCCTTTTAATCTTACCAATTTAGTCGTCCTATTCTTTTGATCTAATAATTGAAATTCAATTACTAGCACCATCAAAATATTTTCGTTACATTAACTTATGTGGCATTTAAAAAATTTCCAAGTAGTCATTATTACACATGTGTAAGATCAATCAAGCAAATAAAAATGTTAATTTGGGATTGTAAGGCTCTTGAGTATTTTTCAGTAAAGTAAAGTGAAAGTTTTTTTTTTCTTATATGGCTTTCACGTAACTTTAAATTTATCATATGAGCAATTGTTTCACATGATCTAATTTATTAGAAGTTTTTTAATTGTGTTATCAATTGGATTTTAATTATTAAATCAAAAGAATACGATAACTAAATTCTTAGAATTAAAAGTTAGGTGATCAAAAATGGCAAATGTGGGATGAGTACAGGGACTGAGAACATAATTAAACCTAATTAATATAATATTTATAGTGGTAATTTACCCACTGACCCACTCGTGCTGACAAGACACTCACCCTTTCTAATTAAATTCTAAACTATGATTAGACTAATTGAATAACAAACTAAAAACAGATTTTTTAATTAAAAAAATTCATAAATCAATAACAACAAAAACTTTAAAAAAAAAAACACCTTTAATTTAAGCTCGAAAAAGTGAATTTTACCCACTTCCCGAACCCAAAACTGGCACCCCCCTCTGTAAAATACCTTTCAAGCAAAGCTTTTTTTTTTTTTTTCATCCTTCGAGAAGCTCTCCCCACTTAATGTCTTGCAGTGTATGTATATATATACCCAATATATCTATACTATTTTCTTCACCACCTTCGCTTGAGTTATCTATCGATCCTTTTCTTGCATTGAAACAACACTACCCATATTATCATTTGAGGAAAAGCTGTAGGGGAAATAAAACAGAAGTGGAAGAGTGTGAGGAAGGGAAACAGATAATGGCAAGTAGTGATAAGGTGGTGGAGACTGTGATTGTTGGGAATTATGTGGAGATGGAAACTGAAGGAAAGCCTAAAGGCATGAAAAGCAAGATTCCTAATCTCTTTTGGCATGGTGGTTCTGTTTATGATGCTTGGTTTAGCTGTGCTTCTAATCAGGTTTCACCCATATCTTTGCTTCTTCTTTTTTTCCACTCAGTAACTGCACTTGTTGTGTGATGATGGAGATTAAAATTAGTGTTTTTTTTTTTTCCTTTCAGGTAGCTCAAGTGTTGCTTACATTGCCATACTCATTTTCTCAACTGGGGATGCTTTCTGGAATTCTCTTTCAGCTGTTCTATGGTTTGATGGGTAGCTGGACAGCTTATCTGATCAGCATACTCTATGTGGAATATAGAACAAGGAAAGAAAGAGAGAAAGTTGATTTCAGGAACCATGTCATTCAGGTTTTTAACTCCCAAGTATACGATGAAATGGCATCGAAAACTTATTATCTTTTAATGCTCATATGTGTTTTAAATTGTGCAGTGGTTTGAGGTTCTTGATGGGCTCCTTGGGAAACACTGGAGGAACGTGGGTTTGGCATTTAACTGCACTTTTCTTCTGTTTGGATCTGTCATTCAACTCATTGCTTGTGCAAGGTACCTACTCTTTTGTATCCAAATATAAATTTCTTAGATCCATAATAAAATAATAGAGGAATCATCATGGTGATGCACCCTGACAAATCAATTCCCTAATGTTGGGTATCTTTTGTTTTGTTATTGCAGTAACATATATTACATAAATGATAATCTGGACAAGAGGACTTGGACATACATCTTTGGGGCTTGTTGTGCAACTACTGTCTTTATTCCTTCATTTCATAATTACAGAATCTGGTCTTTTCTTGGCCTTATAATGACCACCTACACTGCATGGTATCTCACCGTTGCTTCCCTCCTCCATGGCCAGGTATAACCTCTCACTTACCACTTAGCCCTTAATTTGCTTCAGTTTTAACATTTTCCACTGTTTAGTCTATTATAGAATTCACTTAACCTATGAAAATTGTAGGTACTTAAGGACGTGTCAAAATCAACTCAGTTTGTTGACATTAGTACAACACATTTACTTTGTCAACTGGACCACTTTATTAAGATGATGCTTCATGCCTGAATATATAATTTGTTTAGATTAAAATGGTTGAACATGTTGGGTTAGTCAAAAGGAAATGTGGTTGTCCTGTCCCATTTCTTGAAAAGAAAGAAAACTGCAAATTGATAACTTATTTAACTAAGCATATTATTATAATTGTGTGATGAATGAAAGAAAATCTATTATTTTTTAAAAATGGAATTTTGTTGATATAAATGTAGGTTGAGGGAGTTAAACATTCTGGTCCTACCAAGCTGGTGTTATATTTCACAGGTGCCACCAACATTCTGTATACATTCGGGGGACATGCTGTTACTGTGTAAGACTAATTTATAGTTAGAATTCGTGTCTCTTACGTTATATACAAATCTGCCCATGTTTATCAACTCAATAAATTGGATACTTACTTCTTTAGACATGATCTGACCATTGGAGATGCAATGACCAATCCCTGTCAAGAAACATACATATTCTCATATAAATTTTAAATTGTTGTTAATAATAGTCTATAGCAACTATTATTCGAGGTTTCATTCCCAAAAATGCCCTTTGTAAGCGTGGCAGGCAAAAGGTTCTTGGAAACCATAGTATTCCTTTTGGATGTAGAAAGCCAATGTCCTTTTTTTTTTTTTTTTTGCCCTTTCCTTTCGCTTTTATCATGAGAAATGCCGTTGGGGGGGGTCCTGCTTTGTTCAGTGAATCCAGCACACCCCACAGGCAGAAAAGCCCGTAAAGTTGAAAGCGGTGGGATTAAACCCAAAATTAATCAGCCTGGAGAAGGCAGGCCTTTTTCAGGCCCTGATACCAAGACTAATAGACTCTAGTTAGTACCTGCAGAGAAATGAACGTAATAAATACATGTAGTAACAAGAATCAATGGCTAATTAATGTAAGTTTAAGTTTGTGGGTTGGTGGGGATACGCAGGGAAATCATGCACGCAATGTGGAAGCCTCAAAAGTTCAAGGCCATATACCTGATAGCAACACTGTATGTGCTGACACTGACACTTCCCGTGGCTGCTGCTGTATATTGGGCATTCGGAGACATGCTTCTCGATCACTCAAATGCCTTTTCTCTTCTCCCAAGAACTCCCTTTAGAGATATGGCTGTCATTTTAATGCTCATCCACCAGGCATGCCTATGAAAAAAATTTCTCTATTATCAGATCCATACATACATAACAAATACTAGTACATGTAACAATGTTCATTCTTTCTGGTGCAGTTCATAACATTTGGATTTGCATGCACTCCACTGTACTTTGTATGGGAGAAAGCAATTGGGATGCATGAGTGTAAGAGCCTGTGCAAGCGAGCGGCAGCAAGATTGCCAGTGGTGGTTCCCATTTGGTTTTTGGCCATTATTTTCCCATTCTTTGGACCAATAAACTCCACCGTGGGATCCCTCCTTGTTAGCTTCACTGTCTACATAATTCCAGCACTGGCTCACATTTTCACCTTCAGATCAGCAACTGCTCGAGAGGTAAGTAATTATTTAAGCTAATTAGAGTTAGAACAGGCAAATGCAGAATATCTGACATAATTTTTTACTTTATGTCAGAGTCAAACATTTGACTGAGAATTGAAAAATATATATATATATATATATATATTTTTTGTAATAAAAAGTATATGTTATTAGGTATTGAATTTGATTTGGTATTTAATAAATCCAAGATACAGGGAGATAGCGTGTGGTCACAGTCTAGCAGACCAGTCCCGGGTCTTTCTCCTAATCTCCTAATCTTTTAGATTTAACACTGAACATATTTGGACAACATGTTGATAATTGTGAGTTTGTAATATTTTTTGCAATAAGGCACGAGATTCGTGCTTCAACTATTAACCAGAATATGTTCATGTTCTTGTTCGTACCTGATTCCCCATATCTGGGGGTACTACACAAAACTTGTCTTTATCTGAGAAAATTTTTTTGACTGTTGGATCATTGATTCATGTATGATTATTAATATGTGGTGTGGGATGAACGGTTTTGATGCAGAATGCAGTGGAGCAACCATCCAAGTACTTTGGAAGATGGGTTGGGACATATACCATAAACGTGTCTGTTGTGGTGTGGGTTCTAATTGTTGGGTTTGGATTTGGTGGATGGGCGAGCATGACAAATTTCATACATCAGATTGACACATTTGGGCTCTTCACAAAGTGTTACCAATGTCCACCACCAGCATCGGCAGTCTCACCACCACCCCACGGCCATAATGCCACCGCCGCTGCTCCGCTACACCACCCTTTCAACCACACTCGTCGCCCCTGAATTGCTCAGACTATAGTGGGGGTTCCCTCATGGCTTAACAAAAATGCAACCATGAATATGTCATCGTGTCATTAGCAGCACACGCTGGTTCATCTTTGCTACTTTTAGACTGTTAACAGAGAAGATAATACACACACAATGGTCATCCAATTTGAGTCTTTCTCTGTCGTTTATATTTAGCTTAAAGAGTTTGTAATGCATTTCCAGAAAACGAAAAAAAAGGAAAGAAACAAAGTTTGTATCAAAAATTGAAGATCCTACGTTGTAGCTATGGTTCAGTCTTTGATAATGTACGAGTTGTTCTCTTGCCCCTGCCCTTCACAATAATGTCAAGCTTTCCCTAGGTTTTTTTAGTTCAATGTTGAGTATTGAATTATCAAAGCAAACATTTGCCCCTATCTAATGGAAAGTGTATGTGAAAACTTGGTGGGCGAGTGGTAAGTAAGTTCTATATTTTTTAAGCAAGATGTTGATAAAGAGAAGAGGCTTTGTCTAGGTCTAATTTGGCTTGACTTAATTCCCAATATAATTACCGGATATCAAGGGTCTAAAACCAAAAAGAAAAAAAAGAGATGGAATCTACTTAAACTATAACATGACAGAATAATAAGTCCCAATCCTACAGTAGGATTCTGCTGTAAAGAAAATTGGCAGTGAATTGTCTCTCTTATTTCCAGACTCTTTACTTTCCTCTATTCAAAGGCTAAGCCAAATCATTTTCATTAGGAAAAGAAAAAGAATGATAGGAAGTCTAAAAGCTTTGAAAATGGAAGAACTTGACTGATCATACCAAATCAACCAAACAGTTTTTGACACAGAAAGGATAACACATAAGGGAAGGGGGTTACTAAGAAGTACTGAAAATTTTCCTGATATCAAGTATTATGTAAGATTTAATATTGGTGGAGTTGTAACAATCAGGCAAAAAAGATTCTTAGAAAAGATGAAGAAAAGGGTTGATTGCATGCCCAAAGCTTGACATTGCTCAAAATGGTTAAAGGGATAACCAGCTAGGAACGATTCTCATATTGTGTAATCATCAGTCGTGCAATTTGACAGCAAACTAATAAAAATAATCTGAAAACCAGCTAGTAGAATTGAAGGAGATGATTAATAGCAGCCCATAGAACCAATTTTATGATGAATATTTTGATTTTCGACCCAGACTTTTACACGCCCCATATCTAGGGCGTTGGTGCTTGGACCTTGAAAGCGATAGTTCAAGCAATAAAGCAGCTTTCAAGCAGGGCATAGGTAGGGAGAAGAATAGCTGAAACTTGAAAGCGTTTCTTCTTTACCAACAAACTGTGGGAATCTCGAAAAATACAGTACTTTAAATCCTCTCAACTTGTTGAATATTATTTTTTTTCGAGGATAATTTACATGAATCAATTAAATTAAAACGGGGATTGGATATGTTGGTGGATTGTTAGGCAATAAAGTTGCTAGCAAAGACATACATAAATACACAAATGGCAGTAGTAGTTTGGGAATCTTAATGATCTTGCAGCCATGAAAGAGCTAATATGTTGCATTAGTCACAAGGCTGTCAAAGCTTCCTTTTCTAAGAGAATTAAAAAGGGGAAAGAAAACCATATTCCCTTTGCAGTGCATGCGACCAAAGTGGGAAAAAAATAAAGGGTTTCAAGGCTTTTCAGTTGAAGTCATTTCTCTTTAATCGTAAGGCAACAAGACAAATGATTTGGGGGGGGGGGGTGGCAGACAATGCTCTTCTTCCTGCATAATACAAGACAACTTTCCTTTTTGTTTTTCAGACTCAATTTGGTCTAAAGATTACTGGAGAAGTTGTGAATGTGACAAAATGCTAGCTTTATGGCATTTAATTCTTTCTGTTCCCTAATTTAACAAATTCGACAACAATTCAATGAATTTCTCAAATGAAGTCTAAGAGAGAGATTGCTTGATCTTCTTTGTTTCGGATTTTTAGTTAGAAAACATTTTGGGTGTTTCTTTTTTGTTGGTATAGATTGATAAGTTGCAATCAAGTTTTCATCAATGGGAAAGAATTCTCCCCGACACTGGAGAACAAGTACATCTCACGAAAGAGCTACTTGCTAATTGTGAGAGCATCAAATGGCAGGTACTCAAATTAAGTATTCCTCCTTAATTGAACTGGATCCTTGAAATGGGGGAAAAGACTATGTTGTGATGCTGTGTCTTACTTCATCTTTGTTGGGTTAATTGAACAATATTAATCCAATTTGTTACTGCTGAAAAAGATACATTTCTGGATAGGAAGGTAGATGAGTTGAACAAAACAATAGATGTGGCAGCAAAATATCCTTCTTGGTATGGCATTGATAATAGAGAACTTGAAAGCCGGAGAAGATGGACCATCACTACTCGTACTCAGGTATATCGTCTTTATAGTTGCTACATTTTTTTAATTAAGGACTGGAGATATATTAATAATGTTTATTTGTTGATTGAGGCATTGCAGGCATTGTTCTGTTAATATAATTGTAACTTATTGTGATTCTTAGTCTTAATGTCATGGACCCTTTTTAAGGATTGTTTTGTTGAATTAGGTAGGAGATGTGAAAAAATCTGTAGTAGCCCGAAAAGAAAATGGTAATTCCGCAAGTGCAATACGCCGTGAATTAATGAAACTGCCAATTTCGCATCAGTCGGACAGATCATATCAGGATAGTGCAGAAGATAATGATGACTTTATCGCATCAGAATCAGATAGACAAATGCTTCTTATAAAGTAGAGTATCCTTGACTACACTGCCTTGAGTTTGTTTCATTAACATACTCCGTCATCCAATTTTAATAGTTTTCGGTTGCTTATTAATTAGTGGTTCTATGCAGCAGGATGAGGAGTTGGATGAACTTAGTGCAAGTTTTGAGAGAATTGGAGGTGTTGGCCTTACAATACATGAAGAACTTATTGCACAGGTGAGTGTGTAACGGTATAATCTCTATGGTACTTTCTCTTTTTAATCTTTACTTAGTCATGCATGAATTATTTAATATGTTCTGTTCAATTTCAATGTAGGATCAATATCTACGATTTCATATGCTAATACTTTGGTGTTTCAAGAGAAAATAATAGATGACTTGGGTACTGAAATGGACAGTACAACAAACCGACTGGATTTTGTTCAGGTAATTCCCTTTAATGGCAGTTTCGTAGATGCAAAACAATCCTATCTGCAATCTGAGAGTGAATTGTTTGGCCTTTTGTGCTTACATTTTAACTTGAGCTGAGTTTGCTGCCCATTAATTACATAATAGCTTGTCTTGAATGATTACTTTGTTTTGGAAATTCATGTTTTTGTCCATTGCAGAAAAAAGTGGCTATGGTTATGAAGAAGGCAAGTGCTAAGGGCCAGATTATGATGATATTATTTTTGCTAGTTTTGTTCATTATTCTATTCAATCTGGTCTTCCTCACTTAGTCTTCTGATTGTTATACACAAGTCTGATATTTGGATATAACCATCGGAGCTGCGGAACATAGAGGAGTTGGTTGGTATGATATCAAAGTGTTGAATAAACAATGATCAGAACATGCTGAATGAAGAAAGCATTTTTCTTCTCTGCATGTGAAATTGTTGAACTTGATTTAGGATTATGTAAGACATGGATATATGTATATGTATACTTCTAATTGTAATATATGTAAAAACAATTTAAATAATTGAGTATTATTATATATTTAATTTGATTTATTTATTTATAAATAAATCATTGTGATATATATAAAACAATTTAAAATATAAATTTATTAATATATGTAAAAATAGCTTTTCCGGAAAATATTTTTAGGTAATATGCCAAACAACAGAGAATATTTTACACAGATTCATCCAAACATCAGAAAAGTAAATCATTTCTAGAAAAGTAAATCATTTTCCAGAAATCATTTTTCGGAAAACATTTTACTGGCAAACAAGCCTAAAATGATCCAATTAGAGAATATGGACTAAATCTACAATTGTTTGCATAGTACAATAATGGCGGATCCTGAGACTAAGTTTTGAGTGGCCAAGTAAAAATTTTCAAAAATTTTAGGATTTGAATGATTTTTTTTAAAAAGTAGGTGTCGAATTAAATTTTTTTGTGAGATTAATGGGAATTTTTAATAATCTTAAGAAAGCTTAATTAAAATTTGCAAAAACTAAAAAAGTATAATGAGAATTTTCCAAAAATTGAGGGGGGCTAATGAAAACTTTCTAAAAAAAAAATCAAAGAAGAAATCAAAATCTATTTTCAAAATTTTGGGGGGCCAAGGCCCCGGTCTGCTTCTGTAGTACAAGAAAAATAATTGAATTTAACCAAACAAATTTAACTAAATTTAACTATTACTGTTTGGGCTAAGACTAAAATTTAAAAATTTAAAAAGTACAGTGATTAAAATTGATCAATTTCAAAAGTATAAGGATTAAAATTGATCAAATTAAAATATAAAGATTAATTCCACAACTTTCACAAAGTACAAGGATTAATAACAAATTTTAATCTTAATATTTAATGGTCATTTTTTTAAAACAATCTCATTATAAGTTCTAATCGTATCTACTCTTTTTGACACATCCATGTTCTCTTGGATTAGTAATAACGCCTATGCCAGTCAAGTTAAGACTCAATCGGCTTGTTAAAATTAAATCTCTATTTGATGGCAAATTCTATTTTTTTTCAACTTAACATTAATGTTAAACTAAGTTTTATTTGATATTATGTTTTGATATAACAAATTAAAGTGTTTTTAAATAAAAGTTAAAGTTAAAAACAAAACCGACAAATTGATTTCTCAAATGAAGTCTAAGAGATAAATTTTTCGATCAATACTTTAAAACTCTTAGAAATTTTTTGAATCAAACTTAAAATCAAGTTAAAATAATTTTAATTAAGTAAGAACTCTTTCAACTAGTCAAACTATTTTTAAAACAAGTCAAAATAGCTTCAGGCCCAAAAGTATCGATATTTTTAAAACAACTCTTAGAAAATTGACATTTTGTTTTTTCATTAATTCAGCTAAGTATCGATCTAGGATCAATACCTTTCATATGGTATTGATAAAATTTATCTAGTATCGATATTTCAGCCCCAACAGTCATTGAATTTTGTATTTAATGCAAAAATTATCGATACCATTTTATCTGGTATCAATACCCGTTGTTGTAGGTGAATTAACTGCACTGGTTTTCACATCCCCAACAGTTCTATTCATATCTCCAACAACCACAATGGTTGGAAATCAATTAGGGGTATAAATATCAGCTTTCAAAGATCCTACAACAACAAGAACGCACATTCAAGAAAAAAGATCAATCAAACAACCTTTGTGACAAATATTTCATATTTTTCTTTTATACACTTGTGAACATTATTTCCATTCTTTTTGCTCAAGTGTTTTTCATTGTAATTGAGCTTAATTTGCAAATACATTGATCTTGTAAGAATTATTTCTTTATTTGCTTTTTTATATTTCTTTGAGAGAGTTTGTATCTTAAGGTTTGGGTAAAAACCTTAAGGGAGTTTGTAAGGTTAAACCTTGTCCCCAAAGGTTATCAAATTAGTGAATTTGAGAAAATCCTTAGTTGTGAAAGGCTAAGGTAGTGGAGTAGGCAATTGGGGCTAAACCATTATAAATTGAAGAGTTCATTGCCTCTATCCTGTTCTTAGCAATCACAAATTTTAAAGAGGTCAATTCACCCCCTCTTGGTGATTTAAAGTTAAACTATCGAGCTAACAATTGGTATTAGAGTTAGTCATTTCTAGATGGTTTAACAACTAAAGAGGAGATCCTTGAGGAAGCTCAATAATCATCAACTCAATTCCTACAATAACGTTTACTTTCGACTCAATTTTTCTTGGAGAGTCTCAATTTATTTCCAAGCCTCCTTATTCCAATGGTGCTAATTATTCATATTGGAAGATAAAGATGATGTTATTCATCCAAGCATATAATCTTGCGGTTTGGGACATTCTCATGGATGGCCTTTCAATACCACTCAAGCAAGAAGAAGAGCGCTTAGTTCCAAAGAGCAAGAAAGAATGGAACGAAAGAGATAAAAGGAGTATTCAACTCAACGCTAAGGCGATGCATAGTCTCTTTTGTACACTTGGTCTGGATGAGTATAGTAAAGTATCATTATGTTTGAATGCCAAGGAGATATGAGGTAAACTTGAGGTAACTCATGAAGTGAAGAAGTCAAATGTAGGAATCCTCACTCTCAATTACGAAAGCTTCAAGATGAAGCCTCGGGAAGACATCAAAGTTATGCCCAATAGATTCACTATCGTCATTACTAGACTAAAATCCTATGGGAAAACCTATCCCAATGAAAAAGTTGTGAGGAAGATGCTTCGAAACTTCCCTAAGTCATAGGAAGCCAAGGTGATCATAATTGAAGAAGTAAAGAATTTAGAAATGTTAACTTTGGATGAGCTCATCAATTCTTTGCTTACACATGAGATGTGACTTAATGAAGGGGTAGAAGAAGGTTGGTGTTGCTCTCAAATCCACCACCGTTGAAGATAGTGAATAAAGTGAAGAGGTGGATGAGGACAAAGAGATGGCCATGTTTGCTAGAAGATTCAAGAAGTTTATGAGGTCTAATAGAGGGAGAAATTTCCAAAAGGATGAATGACTCAAACTTGAATCTACCAAGGAGAAGGACTCTATCATATGTTATGAATGCAAGAAGCCAGGATACATTAAGTTTGATTGTCCCCAATGGAAGAAAAAGGGGGCAAGAAAACAAAAGCTCAAGACTCTTGTTGCTACTTGGAGTGATGAGGATTCATCCAACAGTGAAGATCAAGAAGTAGCCAACCTTTGCCTTATGGGCATTGATGATCCTAAAGTAACTTGTAACGCCCTCAACTGACCTAATTCGCTGGGTTCAGATTTTGGGTACTTAACAATTAAACAAAAACATATTACAATTTCTTATTTCTCTAAATATTCTATTTATCATTTTAACTGAAAAACTTAATATCTAAAAACAGAATGAGTATTTAAAAATACTATTTACATCAACGTGATATAAAAAATTACAATAAAGAAGTTTGTTAACTATAGACACCTAAGATATATCCTAAAACTATGCCATATTTTCACTGTATGCATAATAACACACTTCGTTGCTACTCGAGCATACTCCTAGCATCGTCCCTCCTAACGCAAACTCTTTCCCAAGTACTTGGAAACCATAATAAACTTGGTAAGTTCAAAAGGACTTAGTGAGCATTATTATAAATTACCTTGGTATATACTTCTTATTCTTTGAAGGACATCAATGCGTTAACCATCATTCTGAACCACTTATATTGAGCGGATACCACTTCGATAGCCAAGATTGGCCATCTCCTCAATTGGAATTGTAGATGATAATAATCCTTCTCAATATTTAAATTAAATGTTGACTTTGATTCTTTTACGAGATTACAGGCTTGTTCTTAAATTATCTACTGAAGTTGTCTTTCTTGCAATGTAAATGTTCTTACAATGCCACTTATCATCAATTTGAACTTAGAAAATCAATGAGCTAATATTTTCTTATCACAATTTTACTATGCATGCAAAATATGAAAGACAAAAATACAAAAGACATAACAATGAAATGTGAAATTTATTTATTCATCGTTCAAATACATAAAAAACAATTATGTGTTTACTAGACTATGGGCACATTTCTCAATAGTTATGGGGCACTTCACCATGCCAGTTATCATTATGTTGCCAACTTCAGCGAATGGGGCAAAGAGTGGTCATTCGGCTGTTAATGAAGATGATGACGTCGAAGGCGCATTTGAAGATATTCTGGCACCCAAGCATGTTCCTCCTCTGGCTACTTCATCTCAAGCTACTCAACCTTCATCCGAGATTAATGTTTCCATCATCGATGCTCTACACTCTTTGAGCAATGATGTTCAAGGACTTAAAGATAAGGTTAGAACTCACAGAGATAAGATTAACTCTTGGTTGTCTACATTAGAGATGTAAATGGCATCTCTCCTTATTCATTTTCCTTCGACACCTCTTTTTTCTACTCATGATGATGATTAAAGTAGATTTTTAAATTTGCATCTTCATATCATTGTTCATAACATTTGCACTATTACTTTTGCTTATTTCTTATGACTATGACTTTTTGAATTTTAATGTTTTTATTAGTATTATAAGATACTTTGGTAATTTTTTTTACATGTTAGTTCATTTAGTCTTTATTTTCAATACAACCTTGAAGTAACCATCTTTTTCTCCTAAAGCTTCATTTGATTTTTTGATATAACAAAAAAGGAGAGAAAGTCAAGGTAAATTGATTGATATTGTGCTATGCAAATTATGTTACCATTTTTCTTCAAAGTAAAACTGAATGTCAAATTTTGAATTTATGTCAAATTTTTTTAGGCCATAAATTGAAAATGATTTTTATTAAGGGAAAGCAATTTATTCAAAAATAAATTTACCAAATATTTTGTTATATCAAAAAGGAGAAGATTGTTAAGCTAAGCTTTATTTGATAATATGTTTTTGTAATAGGCCCAATTAGCCTGGGCCTATACAAGACCAAAAACCAAAAAATAAAAACAAAAACAATGAACAGCCCAGAATAAGTCAATGTCCATTTACAAGTTATTTAACCCAATATATATATATATATATATACAGTCCAGCCTAGATACATTTTTAAAACCCAATTGCATAAATCCTAAACCCAATTAAATAACCCAAAGTCCCAGCACATTCAATACACGACCCAAAAACTGGTCCAGGTGATTGTTCTAAAAGCTCTAAGGTTTCTCCCTCTCGCGCAACAGCCAGCAAGTCGGATGAGCAGCGCACGTGTGCCACTAACCTCTCACGCGCGTCTCTGCTCGTGCTTGTGTATGGCCTTTCCTGCAAATGGAACATACGAGAAGGAGAATAACAGAATCTACAGCAAATAACAGCAATAAAATGTAATTTTATTTTTTGATTTTACTCGGTAAATCCAACTATAAAAGCTGACGAATGTACTTGCAAAAAACTTACGAACGCATAATATGAATACGAAATAAAAAAAAAGATCCAAAAAGTTAGAAGGTGATTCTATTCTTTGATTTGTTATTACGTTTATTTTTTGGATAATTCTTTTATCTTAGTTTGTTTTTGATGCGACGAACCCATTTTCCTTCGTTGAAGTCGAAGTTCAAAGGGGATTTCGGGAATAAAAGGGCAAGGTCTTGAGATTTTGTGCTATTCGCCGATTGCAATGGAGCTTTAGTGGTTGGACGGAGAGGTCCTCTCATTACATCCAAAAAAAAAAAAAAAAGAAAAAGGGATAAGAGGGAGACTCACCTGATTGATTGGTAGGACGTCGGGGTTCTCCTTCATTAAAACCAAATCCGATCGGGATCGAGGCTCTCTTTTTGATTCATTGTGGTGGTAAGTGCACCAAACTTGGCCGAACAAAGGACCAAAAGAGGAGAAAACTATGGGGAAATAAAAGGGGCTAGGGTTATTTTAAAAGGGGCCAATTGTTTTCTTTGTTTTTTTGAAGGAAATGTTTGGTTTTATAAAAGGGAAGAAAAAATGCCGTTTCAAGGGGAAATGTTTGGTTATTTGCTGCAGATGGTTAATTTGTGCGATTGATCCCTCCCATTAGCTCTGATTTTCAATTGGAACCTATCGAAACCATTTTTTTTAAAAACGGGGATTGACTTTGGTTTTGAAAGCAAAAACGAAAATTGGGAGTCGCCACCAATCGTTTATTGTTTAGGTGTGATCAGATCACCAAGAAGTTTGGTTGTTTAAATAAAACATTTTGGTTTACTAAAACAACGATTTTGGTCTTCGAAATTTGAGAAAACGGGTTCGGGAGTCGGTTACGTACGAGGAAGGATTAGCACCCTCGTAACACCCAAAATTGGTACCTAATTGATTAATTAATGTCTTAATGTCGAAAATTGAAAAGATTTAAAATAAATTTTGAAATATGATCCCCTTTTATGAATGTTTGGATAACTCGAGGTGGATATTAAGATTCTCTTGTTCCGAAGAAATAAAATATCACATCCAGCACGTAGGACACGACATTTCGAACCTTCGATATCAAAATCATCTCATGATTTACAAAACTCATGCATTGAAGTTTTAAAAAGGAAATCCGGTTGTTCAGTCAAACGATAAATTGAAACCCAGCATGTAGGGCACGATTTCTCGAAATTTCCAAACACGGAATATCGCCTTGTTTCAATTTTTTACGAACCCTTTTTATGATTGTTCGCTTTAAAAAAATATTTGAATAAATCGAAGCGGATGCTAAAGACCTTCTTATCTCGAAGTAATTAAACATCACATCCAACATGTTAGGACACGACATTTTAAATTTTCGAGAATAAGCTTGTCTTTTGATTTTCAAAACTCATGCATTTAAATTTCAAAAGGATATTCGATCATTTGGATCAAACGAGAAAAAATCGAAACCCATCACGTTAGGGCACGATCTCTCGAATTTCCCAAACACGGAATATTGCCTTTATTAGAGAATTTCTTTTATGAATTTTGGTGAAAATTAAAGCAACATTTAAAGTGATATGCGATATGTGATACAATGTTATGATGACAGTGATAAAATTACAAAGGTGGATACAATATTAGTAAACGAATCTCGATCAATAAGTAAAGAAATAAGACAGAGATACATGATGTAAAAACAAACAAACACAACATAAAATGTTTTAAAATAAATGGGACAATAAAACCATGTACATAAAAGGGAGCAAATGATGAACAAAAGCATGAGTAAAATTTAATAGTAAGAATATATACGAATCAACAATCATTTATAGAAAACATTAACTTTGCGAACTTTAATATGTATATATACATAAAGTATATAAAAATAAATAAAGTATATATAAGTAATATTAAGTAAGAAATCTTTTAAAATATGAAAAATAATAAAATAGCAAAGACGAGATGAAAATAATGATAATAAATAATAATAATATAAAATAAATGTATTTAAAAAATAATATTAACTCGTTTGATATAATAATAACTTATGTGTAAATACAAAAGGAAAACAATATAATAATAATAGTAGTAGTAATACAATAGTAATAATAATAATAATAAAATAGAAATAATAATAGTGATGAAAATAATAATAATAGTAATAAAAATAATAATAGTTATAATAATGACACATATGAATGACAGAACACATAACAATATAAATTTAAAATATGAAATGAACGTATAAAGAAATAAATAAATACATGGATATATGAATAAACAAATAAAACATAACATGACAAACTATAAAGGTTGAAATTAAATGAATAAAGGGTTAAATCAAGATTTGAAATGAAATTTAGTGCCTAGATTATAAGAAAAATGACAAATAAAGACTGAATTGAAACTAAATGAGGTTAAAGGGGATAAATCGTGAAAAATAAAAAAGGGAGGGGCTAACACTGAACGCGCGAACAAAGTGGAAGGGCCAAAGGGAAAATATCCCCGCCCTTCAAAACGCTGCACCTCATGTAGGATTAAAATGAAATAAAAGTGAAATCATCGGGCCAAATTAAAAAATAAAGAAAATTAAATTGTGGAGTAATTAAGAGGCGGAAGGACCAAAAGGCCAAATAGCCCATTTTGCAAAAACACAGGGATCCCATGGTTAAGGGTCGGGTCGACCCGTTTTATGTAAAAAGATGCCGTTTTGGTGCCTAAAACTAGGGCCCAAAACGACGTCGTATGGTCCCCTTATTAAAGCCAATTTTTCAACAAACAAAAAAAATTCATTCCTTCAGCCTTTTTTAAAAAAAATGGAACCATCCCTTCTTTTTCTTTGCTAGAGTTTTGAACCCTAGCCTTTGCGCCGCCGTCGGTCCTTTACCCCTCCACCGTGGACGGTGGTCGTGGGAACAAAAAAGGGGCTTTTTCGCCCTTGATTAAGCCGCATTTGAAGGCCAAGCCTTTAAGGCCTGGGCAATCGAGATCAGGAGGCTTCCCTCTTTCCCTTTGGAGTTCGAACTCGACGACTTAGAGAGGAGTTCCGGCAACGCGATTCCGTAAGTTCCCTTTCCCCTCCCTTTTTTATTTATTTCAAGCTTTTTTTGTTAAAAAAGATTTGCAAAATAAATAAAAATAAAAACAAATAGAAAAATCGAAAATAAAAAGATCAAAAAAAAAGAGCAAACACCTTATTCTTCTTTTCTGCTTTCGATTTCTCTGAAAATATATGTGTAATACAATTTTTGTATTTAAAAAAAAGAACCCCCCATTACAATTGATTTTCTCCTCTGGCTTTATAGCTGATTACACTCCTATTTTACTATTTGGTTACTTCTATTTGTTTGCTGACATTTCTCTGCTTTGTTTCTGTTTTTGTGTTTTTTGCAGATTTTGCTTGGTCAATGGAGAAGAGACCTTGCCATTTCGGTGCAAGGTTGAGTAAAAGGGGTCAGGCCTCGGGACGAGGCGTGGGCAGTGCGCTCGAGACACGTGGGGGGAGTTATGGCACTAGAGAGGGGAACCCTAGGGTTACTCCGAAAATGTTAAGTTTTCGGGCTGGGCTTAGGGTTTACAAAATTGGTAGTGAGTTTTGAGTCCATGCTTGTAACTTGGGTGTCGGGCCTGTAGGCTGTTTTGTAATTTGGACCTTGTAATAATGGACTTTTGTTATTATTATTTTTTTTTGGATTTTGTTTTTTTTGTTAGTTTAGGCTCGGGCCGGGCAAAATAGGCCTGTTATAGCTGCCCCTCTTTGCTCATTGTTGTGTAACGGGAATAAAGCAAAGACTATAAAAGGGCCAATTTTGCCTGGACCTGCTAAGTCTCGACTTCTATTGGTGCTTCTTTTCTTCAAGTAGCTTCATTCTATCCCAATGCATCTTCAGGGGTATTAGTGCTTCGATCTACTCCACTGTAACTTCAGGGAGATTCGATTCACATCTTCAATTTGCCCCACTGCAACTTTAGAGAGATACGATTTGTAACTTCAACTTGCTCCACTGGATCATCAAGGAGATAAGATTCGCTATCTTCAGTGTGCTCCACCATAACTTTAGGGAGATAAGACTTGTAATTTCAACTTGTTCCACTACTGCTTAGGGAGATAGGATGGTGGCTTAAATCTACTTCATTGCAATTTCAGAGAGACAAGATTTGCCGTCTTCGATCTGTTCCACTGCAACTTCAGGGAAACAAGATCTGCAATCTTCAGCCTACTCCACTACTGCTCAGGGAGATAGGATGGTAGCTTAAATCTGCTCCATTGCAACTTCAGAGAGACATGATTCGCCGTCTTCGATCTATTCCACTGCAACTTCAGGGAGACAAGATCTGCAATCTTCAGCCTACTCCACTACAACTTAGGGAGATAAGATGGTGGCTTAAATCTGCTTCACTGCAACTTCAGGAAGACAAGATCCACTGTCTTCGATCTGGTCCACTGCAACTTCAGGGAGACAAGATCTACAATCTTCAGCCTACTCCACTACAACTTAGGAAGATAGGATGGTTGCTTAAATCTGCTTCACTGCAATTTTAGGAAGATAAGATTCACCATCTTCGATCTGCTCCACTGTAACTTCAGGGAGACAATGCCTATAATCTTCAGCCTACTCCACTACTGCTTAGGGAGATAAGGTTTGTGAATTCACTAATTCCACTGTACTGTCCTCTGAGGAACATAATCTGTAAAATCAGTTTCATGTATCTATGCTTATGCCAAATAATTAGGATGCTATGATTGAAATGAATCAAATGCTCCTAACTAGATATGATGCTTATGTCAAATAATTAGGATGCTATGATCGAAATGAATCAAATGCTCCTAACTAGATGTATTATTATATGAATGTAGAAATGTCATGAGAATGATTCCTTTTTAAAATCTTAAAGTGTCATCACTCGTTATTCATCAGAGTTTTATCATTATCGTATTATGCTACCTTCCTGCTCGACTAGCATTTTCAAGGAAAACTCACAGAAACAACTCATTTTGTTCAACCGGCTTGCCTCCACTATAGTTTCACAATCTCTTCCACTGTACCTTCTGGGACATAAAGTTTGAACTCCCCACTGCAACTTCAGGGGAATAATCATTTGATTTTTTCTATCCATCCTGCTGCTACTCAAAGGTATAGGATTTGCATCATCTTCAATCAATTTAATCTGTTACACCATTCCCTAAGTGTAATGAACAGATGTATGCCTGATATCTGCATGAATACAGAATACCATTCTCTTTTTTCGAGAATAATCCCATTGCTCTTTCTTTGCCAGGATTATAACACCAATGTAATCTCTTTTTGCTCAACCAATATCTTTGACAGAAAACCCAAGGAGATAACTTCAATTTGGGCTTAAATATTTCCAACCCTTGGGCTTGGTGGGTTCTAAATAATGGTCTGGTTTCAGGTTCCTATACTATTTAGAAGTTTCCAGAGTAATATGCAGAACCCGTTTTGTGAAGGTATTATTAGTCCATTAATCGTTATTTCAATGCAAAATGCTTGAAAAAGATCAAAACAATGGACAAGAAGAAAATTGATTAGGAGCGTAGCTCAAAATAAATAAATTAATCAAAGATTGCAAATGCAATAAGAAAGCAATTAACTCAACATGAATAAGTTTATCAAAGATAGAAATGCAATAAGAAGGAAGTTTATTGGGACGTATCTTGCAAAGAATAAGGTAATCAAAGATAAAAAACTCAAAATGGGCAAAATGGAAACTAGGTGCCCCAAATATCGCAGCTTGAGCTTCTTTGTACCAACTTCTTGAGGACCTTTCTGAGCTCAATATGTGTTTAGGGGATCTGGAGTACTTTGTCGATGCCCCAAGACGTAGCATACTTTTTCATTGTTAATTCAGGCATAGCAAGACTGCTGTATGCCCCACTTTGATCAAAATTTGAGCCACCCTTTTTGGGTTTTCAACTCAAATCCCCTTTGGTCTCAAGGCGCCCTTTGCAGGTTTTCGCCTTGGCCTCTCCTTTTTCTTTTCTTTTCTTCTTCTTCTTTTTTTTTTGAAGGTTTCAAAGGGTCATTTGTAGGTTTTTGCCTTGGCCTTTCACTTTCTAGGTGAAAAACTTCTTGACTGAATCTGAATTCACAAGATTTGGCAAGTTTTTATTTTTTATTTTACCATCCATTTCGAAATGCTCCTCTAGAACAGGCTTTCTTCACTATATAAGGTCCTTCCCAGCTTGACGTCCACTTTCCTCTTAAGTCCTTTTGTATAAAAATGATCTTTTTCAACATAAAGTTTCCCTCATGGAATTCTCTAGTACGAACCTCTTTATCGTAAGCTTGCATCCTTTGTTTTTGGTATGCTTGACCATGATGGGTAACTTTCAACCTCTTTTCTTAAGTTTGCTGGATCTATTCTGCTTCATCCAATTTCAGTTTTGACAAGACTCAGAGAAAAGTAATCTCATCTTCAATGGACGAAAGCGCTTCTATTCCATAAACTAATGAGCAATGTGTTGCCCCGGCTAAGGTCCTTGCCGACGTTCGACAAACATAGTGGATAAATGGTGATTTCTTATGCCAATCTTTACAAGTCTCAGTTATCTTCCCCATGATCCTTAGTTTTTTGTTTGCTGCCTTTGCTGCACTGTAATATGGCGCCTAATCTTTGAATAGACTGCAAACTCTTAACATTGTGCAGTTGTGTTAGGCATTATCCTTTCTGGCATTCTTTGTTGGCACCTTTTTTTCCTTTTTTTTGGAACTTGATGACTGTCGACTTAGTGACATTGGCACATGAAACAACTTTCACCCTTTTCGCGTAGTAATCGACGACCCCAAAGACGAATCAGTATTCGTTTGAAGCTTTCAAAGAGATCGGCCCATAACCTCTATGTCCTACATAGAGAAAGTCTACGAAGAAATGAAGGGGCACACGAATCTTATCTCCATAAATTTAGCATTTACGGCATAACTGATGCGATTCCCTTCTACGTTTGACCAGTAGAATTCGAATCTCATGATTTGCCTGGCCATTAGTATATGTCTTTCTGACACACCTAGGGACCTCTTTTAACAGCATCCACAGGTCTTAGTAGCCCAGGTATATCTTGATATGGATGCTTTATTTTGTCTTTGCGGTGACACAAGCTTCGATCCTTACCTTTTCTCTTCTGTTAGGCCTACTGTTCATTGACTCCTCGTAAGGTAGGATCTGTTTTCATCTTACTCTACCATCCTTAACAAATCAGGAGATATGTTACAATCTCTGTCATCTTCCAAGTCCTGAGATCCTCAAGACACATATCTCACTTAAAAGGAGATTCTGGGTCAGTAGCAACGTCATTCATGTCGTTGATATCTGGGGACCTATTGAAGGCAGATGCCAAAGAATAAATGATTCTAAGGATGATTATTTGTATGGTATGATCATGAATGAAAATATTCGAAAGATTGTCCAAAAAATAGAATAATTTAAGAATAATTGTTTGTACAATATGAAGTTGAAAGAATAAAAGAATATTTACTCAAAATGATAAAAAAAAACATGCATTTTATTGAAATAAAGATTTTGGATATAAGCCTATTTCACAAAAGGATTCTTATTGCTTCTAGGCTTAAAGTAACAAGCATGTTTTGAATGTTACTCTAGATTAGCTCTAAAAATACAGGGGTCTCTTCCACAGTCTCATGGTTCAAAACACTCCCAAGTATGTAAGGGAAGATGCTCGCAAAATTCTATTCCCGGGTTCCCTATTCTGATACGTCGTTAATGTTCAGGTTCTCCAATATCAAGTCTTGCACTACAGTCCTTAGCTCGATGTACCCTTGGATCTCATGTCCCTATCCATCATGGAAGTCAGATTTACCCCTTTAACAGACAGGTTGGGTAACGGATTTTTTGCACCAGAAGGATCATCGAATTTTAAAAGTGGTGCAATTCTCTATCGAACGCCCTGTGATTCCGCATGGTATTCACACTGGCCACTTGCATCGTACCATTTAGGGTATGGAGGTTGTATTGGTTCTACATAAAAAGGGGATACAACATGTGCGTCAAAAAAATTTTGGTACAACTCCCTATACGTGATTGGGATGGGCGCGAATTAGGGTTTTTCTAAGTTCAGTCTTGGATTGGGTTCTTGCCTTGGGGGGACCTGATGGCCAATAGTTGTCGTCCTTGGCTTGCTTACTATAACCAGCTTCGAATAGCTCTTGTTATACCCACTCGCATTATTTGCTTCATTTTCCTTCTTCTCTAGGGCCTTTAAAGTCCACCCTCCCATTTCCTTTGTTTTTGCCAAAATAACTGGTTTGGCTCGATCATTTTCTGGGTTAAAACCTGAACCCATCGGGAAATTCAACAGTGCCGAGGCATCAGTCTGATATTGGGGTCCAATAATAACGGGTACCTCTTGCATGTCTGGTTGGTTCAGGACGCTTATTGGGGTAAAACATGGGGAATAGACGATGTCTTCATTATCCTCCTCACTATTGACCACTGGGCCACTCCTTTTTTCAAGTTCTTCAGTCAGTAACTGGGTTAACTGGCCCATCATATTTCTTTGGAGTTCTAGCATTTGTTCTCACATATCTTGTTGAATTTTGGTCAATTGCTATTGCATCTATATTTTCATTTGCTCTATTCTCTCCAACCTTTTGTCCATATCCTTTGTTGGTTCTGAAATACTTTTACCTAATTAGGGTCTTTTAATGAAAGTTTAATGCAAATAATGCAATGCAATGCAAATGCATGGAATGAATGCAAAAGAAAGGAAGGCGTTGATTCTGAATTCAATTTCATTAGAACAACTTTTCTAGAAAACAAATTCCTTTACATAAAACGAATTACATATACGGCCTTTATCTCATATTTCAGGTGAAGACACCTATCTTCCTCTTCATATCCGGATGTTATGGTCGAGTCTTGTGAATTTTCCAAAAGACATCCCCATGAACTCCTTTTTGCTTGATCCAGGCTACGACTAGTTGTTCACTTATCCCCACGATACTTGTCAGATCCTTTAAGAAAGTCAAAACGTGACATGGCTCTTGAATAATCTTTATCGATTTTAATCCTCGGGTAATAAAACAAAGTCGTGTATTTCTTCATGGGCTATCAGCCTTCTTTCTTCGTGTTTACTTGGACCATATTTAGACAACCGCGTTATAATCCAATTTATCAAGAAATTCGTTTTCTTATGACAAACTGTTCTATTTAGCAATCAAATATGAATCAACGCCTCCTTTCTATGATGATGTAATGCAATGCAGTTATAAACAAAACAAAAACAAAACACGTTAGTACAGGAGAAATAAATAACAAATAAAGCACCTATTCGGGTGACCACTAGGGGTTCGGAGTGGCTCTACCTAGGGTAAGCTCCTAGGTCTTTCTATATGTGGCTCAGTTCTAGAGTAAGGGTACCCGAACCAGCAGATTCCCCGATTTTCACCCATTATAGGATCATATGGATCGAGTTCGGTTCAAGGGAATACATTTCCCTATGACCATGCAGAGATGAAAATCTCACAAAATCATAGGTACGGATGTACCCCAGAAGCAATCCACTAGCCTATGCGGAGGTGAAAACCTCACGAAGGCATAGCTTCTCACTCCCACTTAAAAGGTGTGACCACAGCGGCCATGCAATGCAATGTGTGAGGATATATGCATAAGAAAAACTCGAAGCAATAAAGAAAATAGGAAAAATAATGAAAACCATAAGAAAACTGAATGAAATGTAATGAAGGGATCATAAGTTTAAAACGAGTTTTCAATTTTCGACAAAGGACTAAAATCAATCAATTTATGGCTCGACTCTCAAATTCCCCAGTGGAGTCGCCAAGCTGTCGAAACCATTTTTTTGAA
This sequence comes from Gossypium arboreum, assembly GCF_025698485.1. NCBI lineage: Eukaryota > Viridiplantae > Streptophyta > Magnoliopsida > Malvales > Malvaceae > Gossypium > Gossypium arboreum. The sequence continues at coordinate 101,209,632 of NC_069071.1, read as the reverse complement.
AAACAGGAATCGACTTTGGTTTTGAAAGCAAAAACAAAAATTGGGAGTTGCCACCAATTGTTTTTTGTTTAGGTGTGATCGGATCACCAAGAAGTTTGGTCGTTTAAATAAAATATTTTGGTTTACTAAAACAACGATTTTGGTCAACGAAATTTGAGAAAACGAGTTCGGGAGTCGATTTCGTACGAGGAAGGATTAGCACCCTCGTAACTCCCAAAATTGGTACCTAATTGATTAATTAATTTCTTAATGTCAAAAATTGAAAAGATTTAAAATAAATTTTGAAATGTGATCCCTTTTTATGAATGTTTGGATAACTCAAGGTGGATATTAAGATTCTCTTGTTTCGAAGAAATAAAATATCACATCCAGCACGTAGGACACGACATTTCAAACCTTGGATACCAAAATCATTTCATGATTTACAAAACTCATGCATTGAAGTTTTAAAAAGGATATTCGGTTGTTCGGTCAAACGGTAAATCGAAACCTAGCACGTAGGGCATGATTTCTCGAAATTTTCAAACACGAAATATTGCACTGTTTCAAATTTTTACGAACCCTTTTTATGAATGTTCGCTTTACAAAAATATTTGAATAAATTGAAGTGGATGCTAAAGACCTTATCTCGAAGTAATTAAACGCCACATCTAACACGTTAGGACACGACATTTTAAATTTTCGAGAATAAGCTTGTCTTTTGATTTTCAAAACTCATGCATTTAAATTTCAAAAGGATATTCGATTATTTGGATCAAACGAAAAAAAATTGAAACCCAGCACGTTAGGGCACGATCTCTCGAATTTCCCAAACACGGAATATTGCCTTTATTAGAGAATTTCTTTTATGAATTTTGGTGAAAATTAAAGCAACATTTAAAGTGATATACGATATGTGATACAATGTTATGATGACAGTGATAAAATTACAAAAGTGGATACAATATTAGTAAACGAATCTCGATCAATGAGTAAAGCAATAAGACAGAGATACATGATGTAAAAACAAACAAACACAACATAAAATGTTTTAAAATAAATGGGACAATGAAACCATGTACATAAAAGGGAGCAAACGATAAACAAAAACATGAGTAAAATTTAATAGTAAGAATATATACGAATCAACAATCATTTATAGAAAACATTAACTTTGTGAACTTTAATATGTATATATACATAAAATATATAAAAATAAATAAAGTATATATACATAATTTTAAGTAAGAAATATTTTAACATATGAAAAATAATAATATAACAAAGACGAGATGAAAATAATGATAATAATAATAATAATAATAATAATAATAATAATAAATGTATTTAAAATAATAATATTAACTCATTTGATATAATAATAATAACTTATGTGTAAATACAAAAGAGAAAACAATATAATAATAATAGTAGTAGTAATACAATAGTAATAATAACAATAAAATAGAAATAATAATAGTGGTGAAAATAATAATAATAGTAATAAAAATAATAATAGTTATAATAATGAAACATATAAATGACAGAACACATAACAATATAAATTTAAAATATGAAATGAACATTAAAAGAAATAAATAAATGCATGGATATATGAATAAACAAATAAAACAAAACATAACAATCTATAAAGGTTGAAATTAAATGAATAAAGGGTTAAATCAAGATTTGAAATGAAATTTCGTGCCTAGATTATAAGAAAAATGACAAATAAGGACTGAATCGAAACTAAATAAGGTTAAAGGGGATAAATCGTGAAAAATAAAAAAAGGGAGGGGCTAACACTGAACGCGCGAACAAAGTGGAAGGACCAAAGGGAAAATATCCCCGCCCTTCAAAACGCTACACCTCATGCAGGATTAAAATGAAATAAAAGTGAAATCATCGGGCCAAATTAAAAAATAAAGAAAATTGAATTGTGAAGTAATTAAGAGGCGGAAGGACCGAAAGGCCAAATAGCCCATTTTGCAGAAACACGCAGATCCCATGGTTAAGGGTCGGGTCGACCCGTTTTATGCAAAATGACGCCATTTTGGTGCTTGAAACCAGGGCCCAAAACGACGTCGTATGGTCCCCTTATAAAAGCCAATTTTTCAACAAAAAAATTCATTCCTTCAGCCTTTTTAAAAAAAAATGGAACCCTCCCCTCTTTTTCTCTGCTAGGGTTTTTAACCCTAGCCTTTAAGCCACCGTCGGCACTTCACACCTCCACCGTGGACGGTGGTCGTGGGAACAACAAACGGGCTTTTCAGCCCTTGATTAAGCCGCATTTGAAGGCCAAGTCTTCAAGGCCTGGGCAATCGAGATCAGGAGGCTTCCCCCTTTCCCTTTGGAGTTCGAACTCGACGATGGAGGTAGGAGTTTCGGCGACGCGATCCGGTAAGTTCCCTTTCCCCTCCCTTTTTTATTTATTTCAAGCCTTTTTTGTTAAAAAAGATTTTCAAAATAAATAAAAATAAAAACAAATAGAAAAATCGAAAATAAAAAGATAAAAAAAATAAGAGCAAACACCTTTTTCTTCTTTTCTGCTTTCGATTTCTCTGAAAATATATGTGTAATACAATTTTTTTATTTAAAAAAAAGAACCCTCCCCATTACAATTGATTTTCTCCTCTGGCTTTATAGCCAATTACACTCCTTTTTTACTATTTGGTTGCTTCTATTTGCTTGCTGCCATTTCTCTGCTTTGTTTCTGTTTTTGTGTTCTTTGCAGGTTTTGCTTGGTCAATGGAGAAGAGACCTTGCCATTTCGGTGCAAGGCTAAGCAAAAGGGGTCAAGCCTCGGGACGAGGTGCGGGCGGTGTGCTCGAGGCACGTGGGGGGAGCTGCGGCGCTGGAGAGGGGAACCCTGGGGTTCCTCCGAAAATGTTAAGTTTTCGGGCTGGGCTTAGGGTTTGCAAAATTGGGTAGTGAGTTTTGAGTCCATGCTTGTAACTTGGGTATCGGGCCTGTAGCCTGTGTTGTAATTTAGACCTTGTAATAATGGACTTTTGTTATTATTATTTTTTTTTGGATTTTGTTTTTTTTTGTTAGTTTAGGCTCGGGCCGGGTAAACTAGGCCTGTTACAGATATTGTTTGTGTTTATTTGTTTTTTAAATTTTTCCTAAAATCTGTGTACTATTGCAATTTAGCCCGCGCCTAAACTCTGCGTTTTAGGATCTGGAATATTTCCAATTTTGATCGCTGCATATTCGCGCGCATTGCGCATTGGTCTTTTTTTTTTTAATTTTGATGGTTTATTTTATTTATAAATTATCTCTCTTATTTTAATTCAATTTTAATTTAGTTTTCTATTTGTATAACTTACTATTTTCAAATACATTTAATATTTTTATATGTGTTGATTCATTTTAATAATTTTGCTTTGTTTTTTAAATTATTTTGAAGTTTTTTTCATATTATTTAAATATTTTATAATATCTCATTTAAAAATTTTGTGTGTATTTGTACATATATTATTTTAATGGAGTTTTCTATTTAAAATACTTCTTGTTTTAAAATTCACTTAATATTTTTATGAATATATGAAGCTATTTTAGGAACTTCATTTTTGTGTTTATAAAATTATTATTTGAAATTCCCTTTACATTATATTATTTTTTAATAATTTATATAGTATCACATTTAAAGGCTTTTATATATATTTGTACATTTATAATTTATGATAAAATTAATTTAATCTTATAATTATTAATATCATGCTCTCTTTTTTTTTACAAATAATTACTTCTAAATCTATTTATGTATGTATATATTTTGTAAACCTATTATGTATATTTCCTAAAATTATATTTTATTATGTATTCTTGCTATTCTCTCATATTTTATATATTATTGAATTCTCCTTTAGTGTATGTATTTTAATCAATGTTTTTAATACTTTGTATATTATTTAATTTAAAAAAATATTCATTTCATAACACATATTTTAACAATTACGTATATATCTCTAGCTTTTTTTTTTACAAATAGTTTTAAATTCATCAATTCATCAATCCATATATTATATTATTCGCTCATCAATTCATCATTATTTTAAAATTGCCTCATACCATATTGGTTTTAATTTCCATTTTGTTTTGTATATTTTATTGATGGTGTTACATTAGGTTATATATTATTGTTGTACATTATTTTTTTATGTTGTATATCAATTGTCCTCCATCCATACTTGGAAAGTAGGTTATATTTTTCTTAGATTTGCTATATTTAATTGTTTGATTCGATTGGCTACATAGGTTATATTATCCTCAGTCATTAAGTATTGTACACTATGCATGTATATTATCCCATGTTTTTTTTTTTTTCCTTCTAGTATACAAATGTTGTATTATAGTTTTCGACATTTTAAAATCAATTATTCCCTTTTATTTCAAATAAAATTAAGACGATTTGAGCTAGTTCGCAATAGGTTATTTAAAAATTTTCAAATAAGGCAATATTCAATATTTAGAAATTCGGGAAATCATGCCTTATCGTGCTGGGTATGATTTTTCGTTGGACTAGATATTTGGATTCCCTTTTATAATTTTTAGCATATGAGCTTTTAAAAATTGAAAATCAATCGTATTTTTGAAGGTATAAAAGATGGTGTCCAATCGTGCTGGGTATAAAGCTGCATACCTTTAAAACGAGAGAATTTTGATGACCACCTTGAACCGCTTAAGTGTTTTAATAAGAGCCATATTCCAAAATCTTTTTAAATCTTAGACATAAGGACAGTCTTTAATCAATTTGGTATCAATTTTGAGCGTAGTGAGGGTGCTAATCCTTCCTCATACGTAACCGACTCCCGAACCTGTCTTTTTTAAAAATTTACGTAGGCCAAGATTGATTTAAATGAAATGTTTTATTAGGTGATCCAATCACACCTAAACAAAAGGATTGGTGGTGACTCCACTCATTTTAAAGTCGATTCCCATTTTTTTCCAAGTAAAAAATGGTTTCGACAGCTTGGTGACTCCATTGGGGATTGAACAAGAGATTCAGGCCATAAATTGATTATTTGTTGTCCTTTTGTCCTTTTGAAAATTGGTTTTGGAAATTATGTTTCTTTTGATTGCATTTGTTTGTATCATTGTTGTGGTCTTGTGGAATAGTACTGCATTGTATTACATGACCGCTATGGTTATACCTGTTAAGTGGGAGTAAGAAACTATGCTTTCGTGAGGTTAGAAACTATACTTTCATGAGGTTTTCACCTCCGCATGGGCTAGTGGATTGCTTCCAGGATACATCCATACCTATGATTTCGTGAGATTTTTATCTCCACATGGTCATAGGAAAATGTATTCCCCTAAACCAAACTCGATTCATATGAGTCTATAATGGGTGAGAATTGAGGAATTTGCTGGTTCAGGTACCTTTTCTCTAGAACCAAGCTACATATAGTGAACCTTGAGAATCCACCTTAAGTAGAACCTTGCCCAAATTTAGTGGTCACCTGAATAGGTACTTTATTTGATATTTATTTCACCTGTACTAACGTGTTTTGTTTTTGTTTTGTTTATAACTACATTGCATTCATCTCATACATTTGGATTGCATTGCATCATTGTATCATTTGCATTAGATTTTCATAAAAGGGTCCCTGATTAGTTGAAATAATTTCAGTTAATCTAGGAACCGATAAAAACTTACCAACCAAGCGTCGTTACGGTACCTGTGCTAAGACAAAAGATATGGACCAAAGGTTGGAAAGACTTGAACAACTTCAAAGAGAGATGCAAGATCAGTTACAAATGCAAATGCAAGAGCAACTGACAAAGATCCGACAAGATATGAGAGACCAAGTACTAGAGTCTCGAAGGAATATGATGAATCAACTGTCCCATTACTGGCTAAGGGGCTAGAAAAAGGAAAAATCTCTATGATCAATACTGAGAAGGACAATAAAGAACTTCTCTATCCTCCAGGTTTCATCTCAACAAATGTTTAGACATGTCGCAAAATACACCTATTATCAAAACTCAGCAATATCAAGCTGGTACTTCTGCACCAGTGGATTACTCAATAGGCTTAGGCTCCAATCCGAGGGGCAACTAAACCAATCTTGAAGTTCCTGATCTGGATGAAATGGAAAAAGCAAAGAGGGAATTTCCAAGGCAACTTGAGGATCGGTATAGGTGATTGGAGGAAAAATTGAAGGTAATAGAGAGTGTTGACTTCTATTGTAGGATTGACACCAAGGATTTGAGTTTGGTCCCCAATCTAGTACTCCCGCCGAAATTTAAAACTCCAGAGTTTGAAAAGTACAATGGGGCTAGTTGTCCTGAAGCTCACATTACAATATTCTGCCGAAGGATGGCAGAATATGTTAGTAACGATCAATTATTAATCCATTGCTTCCAAGACAGTCTAATCGAGTCAGCAGCTAAATGGTACAATCATTTAAGTCGTGCTAAAATTAATTCATGGAAAGATTTAGCACAAGCTTTTATGAAGTAGTATAGCCATGTAACAGACATGGCACCTAATAGAATTACCTTGCAGGATATGGAAAAGAAGCAAAGTGAGAGTTTCAGGCAATACGCCCAAAGATGGAAAGAGGTAGCAACACAAGTCCAACCGCCACTTTTGGAAAAAGAGATCACGATGCTTTTAATTAATACTCTGGAAGCCCCGTTCATTAATCATATATTGGGAAGCGCTACTCTGAGCTTTTTAGATATAGTAATATCTGGTGAGATGATTGAAGATGCGATAAGAAATGGAAAGATAGATATGGGAGAAAGCGCCAAAAGGTTAACCCCGAGAAATGAGGAAAATAAAGTGAACATCATAAGCATGCCATAAAAGTTTCCAAACCCTTATGTACTTAGGGATGTTTTAAACAATGGGACTGTGGAAGAGATCCTTGTATTTTTAGAGCTGATTTAGAGTAATATTGAAAACACGCTTGTTGCTTTAAGCCTAGGGGCAATAAGAATCCTTTTGTGAAATAGGTTTGTGTCCAAAAATTTTTATTTCAATGAAATGCATTCTTTTTGAGTAAATATTCTTTCATTCTTTTTGAGTAAATATTCTTTCGTTCTTTTTATATTCTTTCGTTCTTTGGACTATTTTTTTTAAATATGCTTTCATTCTTCTTAGAACCATACCATACAAATAATTATCCTTAGAATCATTTATTCTTTGGAATTTGCCTTTGTACCTACAATAGGTGCCCAGATATCAACGACATGAGCAACGCTGTAACTAACTCCTTTTGTGTGGGATATGTGTTTAAGCGGATCTCAGAACTTTGAAGATGACAGAGATTGTGACTTATTTCCTGAATTGTTAAGGACGGTAGAACAAGATGAAAAGCAGATCCTACTTTACAAAGGATCAATGGACATTGTGAGCAAGGGGACAAAGATCGAAACTTGAGTCATCACAAAGACAAAATGAATCATTATTGAGTTACTCCAAGAATTCAAAGATGTTTTCGCATGATCATGTCGAGATATACTTGAGATATTAAGATCTGTGGATGATACAATATCTATACGGTGTTAGAAGGACACATGTTAATGGTTTCACGGTAGCCACGCTAATCATGAGGTTTGGGTATTGTTGATCTACCATGGAAAGGGGATTGCATTAGTTAAGTTGTATTTAAGGGGACAAGCCTCATTCATTTCTTCACAAACTTTCTCTATATGGGGCATGTATGTTATTAGGCCATTCTCGCCTAATATACATCTTGGTAACCATTGATTACTTCACAAAGAGGGTGAATGTCGCTTCATATGCCAATATTACAAGGTTGACAGCCATCAAATCTCAAAAAACAAAATTACTGACAAGTAATGTCAGAAAGGATCATTTCTAATACAACTGCACAATGTCAAAAGTTTGCAGTTTGTTCAAAGATCAGATACCATATTACCGTACAGCAAAGGCATCCACAAAGAAAAACAAAAGTTCAAAAATAGTAAAAAGAAAAAGGGAAAGCAGTAAAATAATAAAACAAAGGTCATAATGAAAGACAACCGAGCCTTGTAAGGATTGGCATAAAGAAGTTATCATTTACCCTCTATACTTATCGAACGTTGGCCAGGACCTTCGCTGGGGCAACACATTGCTCATTAGTTTATGGAATAGAAACGGTTTTGAAGACGAGGTTCTTTTTCTCCTAATCTTGTCAGAGTTGAAGTTGGATAAGGTAAAATGGATCTAAACTTGATATGAACAATTGAATTTGAAGAGAGGAGATTCTGTCGTGGTCCAATACACCAGAAATGAATGATATGAAAATTCCATGAGGGGAACTTGATATTGAAGAAGATCCTTCCTATATAAAAGGACTTCAAAAGAAGAAATATGCCAAGCTAAGAGGGACTTTATGTAGTAAAGAAGGTCTGTTCTGGAGGAGCATTGATATTGACCGAAAGGATTTGCCCAGTTCAGGGAATTCAAAATACAGTCAAATGGTATTCTACCTAAAATGGGAGAGGCCAAGGTGAAAACCCGCAAAGGGCGCCTTGAAACCTTAAAAAAAAAGAGAGATTGAAATAAAAAATCAAAATAAAAAAATAAAAATTAAAATAAAAATAAAAATAAAAATAAAAATAAAAAAGAAAGGCCAAGGCGAAAACCCGCAAAGGGCGCTTTGAGACCAAAGGGGATTTGAGTTGAAAACCCGAAAAGGGCGGCTCAAATTTGGATCAAAATGGGGCATATAGTAGTCTTGCTATGCCTGAATTAACAATGAAAGAAGTATGTTACGTCTTGGGGCATCGACAAAGTACTTCGGATCCCCTAAACACAGATTGAGCTCAGAATGGTCCTCAAGAAGTTGGTACAGAGAAGAGGTTTCCATTTTTACTCATTTTTTGGTTATCTTTGATTACCTTATTCTTTTTAGGTTACGTCCCAATAAATTTCTTTCTTGGTTACATTTTCTTATTTGTTTCGAGCTATGTTCTCAATTAATTCCTTTCTTATCCATGGCTATGATCTTTTTCAAGCATTTTGCATTGAGATAACGATTTTTGGGCTAATAATACTTTCATAAAGGGAGTTTTGTATATTTCTTTGGGGAGTTTCTAAATAATGCAGGAGCCTGAAATAGGACAATTGTTTAAAACCCACCAAGCCTAGGGGTTGGGACTTTTTAAGCCCAAATTGAGATTATCTCTTTGGAATTTCGGTCAAAAATATTGATTGAGCAAAAAGAAAATCGCATTGGTGTTATAATCCTGGCAAAAAGCGAGTAATGAGGTTATTCTCGAGAAAAAGAAAATGGTATTCTATATTCATGCAGATATTAGGCATATACATCTGTTCATTACACCTAGGGAGTGGTGTAACAGATCAAATTGATTAAAGATGATGCAAATCCTATATCCCTGAGTTGCAACAGGATGGATAGAAGAAATCAAATGATTATTCCCCTAAAGTTACAGTGGAAGGTTCAAACTTTATATCCCAAAAGTTACAGTGTAAGGGACTCTGAAATTACATCGGGGCAAGCTTGCTGAGTAGAATTTGATTGTTTCTTTGGGTTTTCTGTCAAGACTACCTGCCGAACAAGATGGCAGCATAACAAATCAGTGATAGTGCCCTGGTGAACAACGAGCGATAACACCTTAAGCATTTTTTTTAAAACAAATCATTCATTTAAAAAGATCATTCTCATTTTTTGCATTCATATATCATTCATAATACATCTAGTTAGGAGCATTTGATTCATTTCGATCATAGCATCCTAATTATTTGACATGAGCATCACATCTAGTTAAGAGCATTTGATTCATTTCCATCATAGCATTCTAATTATTTGACATGAGCATCACATCTAGTTAGGAGCATTCGATTCATTTCTATCATAACATCCTAATTATTTGACATGAGCATCACATCTAGTTAGGAGCATTTGATTCATTTCGATCATAGCATCTTAATTATTTGACATAAGCATCACATCTAGTTAGAAGCATTTGATTCATTTCGATCATAGCATCCTAATTATTTGACATAAGCATCATATTTAGTTAGGAGCATTTGATTCATTTTGATCATAGCATCCTAATTATTTGGCATAAGCATAGATACATGAAGCCGAGTCTACAAGACATGCCCCAGAGGACGGTGTAGTAACATCGGTGAAGTCAGATCTTATATCCCTGAAGTTGCAGCGGAATAGATCGAAGATTACAAACCTTATCTCCCTGAAGTTGTAGTGGAGCAGGCTCAATAGACAAGTCTTATCTTCCTGAGGTTACAGTGGAATAGACTGAGGATTGCAGGTCTTATTTCCCTAAACAGTAGTGGAACAGACCAAAGACGACGAATCTTATCTCCATGTACAGGCAATGGAGCAGATTTAAGTCACCAGCCTTATCTCCCTAAAGTTGCAGTGGAGCAGGTTCAAGATATAGTCTTATCTTTCTGACATAGCAAGAAAGCAGACTGAAGATTGAAAGATCTTATCTCCCTAAACAGTAGCAGATCAGATCGAAGATGGTGAATCTTATCTCCATGTATCGGCAATGGAGTAGATTTTAGCCACTGACCTTATCTCTCTGAGGTAGTAAGAGAGCAGGTTGAAGATGATAGCCTTATCTTCCTGAGGTAGCAAGGAAGCAGAATGAAGATTAAAGATCTTATTTCCCTGAAGTTGCAGTGGAGTAGATCGAAGACGACAAATCTTATCTCTATGTACCGGCAATGGAGCAGATTTAAGTCACTAGCCTTATCTCCCTGAAGTTGTAGTGGAGCAGGTTCAAGATATAGTCTTATCTTCCTGAGGTAGCAAGGAAGTAGACTGAAGATTGAAGATCTTATCTCCCTAAGCAGTAGCGGAGTAGATCGAAGATGGCGAATCGTATCTCCATGTACAGGCAATGGAGCAGATTTTAGCCACTGGCCTTATCTCTCTGAGGTAACAAGAGAGTAGGTTGAAGATGGTAGTCTTATCTTCCTGAGGTAGCAAGGAAGCAGACTGAAGATTGAATATCTTATCTCCCTAAGCAGTAGTGGAGTAGATCAAAGATGGCGAATCTTATCTCCATGTATCGGCAATGGAGTAGATTTGAGCTACCAGCCTTATCTCTCTAAGGTAGCAAGAGAGCAGGTTGGCGATTGTAGTCTTATCGTAGCAAGAAAGCAGACTGAAGATTGAAGATCTTATCTCCTTAAGAAGTAGTGGAGCAGATCGAGGACGGCGAATCTTATCTCCATGTATCGGCAATGGAGCAGATTTTAGCCATTGGTCTTATCTCTCTGAGGTAGCAAGAGAGCAGGTTGAAGATGGTAGTCTTATCTTCCTGAGGTAGCAAAGAAGCAGACTGAAGATTCAAGATCTATTTCCTTAAGCAGTGGAGGAGTACATCGAGGATGGCGAATCTTATCTCCATGTATCGGTAATGGAGCAGATTTGAGCCACCAGTCCTATTTCCCAAAAGTTATAGTCAAGATTCAGCAAAACCAGGCAAAATTAGCCTATTTGAAGTCTTTGCTCTATTCTCGTTACACGATAATGAGCAAAAAGGGGCAGCTGTAATAGGCCCAATTCTCCCGGGCCCATACAAAACCAAAAACCAAAAAATAAAAACAAAAACAATGAACAGCCCAGAATAAGTCAATGTCCATTTACAAGTTATTTAACCCAAAAAATATATATATACAGTCCAGCCCAGATACATTTTTTAAAACCCAATTGCATAAATCCTAAACCCAATTAAATAACCCAAAGTCCCAGCCCATTCAATACACGACCCAAAGACTGGTCTAGGTGATTGTTCTAGAAGCTCTAAGGGTTCTCCCTCTCACGCAGCAGCTAGCAATTTGGATGAGCACCACACGTGCGCCACCAACCCCTCGTGCGTGTCTCCGCTCGTGCTTGTGTACGGCCTTTCCTGCAAATAGAACATACGAGAAGGAGAATAACAGAATCTATAGCAAATAACAGTAATAAAATGTAATTTTATTTTTTGATTTTACTTGGTAAATTCGGCTATAAAAGCCGATGAATGTACTTGCAAAAAACTTACGAACACACAATACGAATACGAAATAAAAAAAAAGATCCAAAAAGTTAGAAGGTGATTCTATTCTTTGATTTGTTATTACGTTTATTTTTTGGATATTTCTTTTATCTTAGTTTGTTTTTGATGTGACAAACCCATTTTCCTTCGTTGAAGTCGAAGTTCAAAGGGGATTTTGGAAATAAAAGGGTGAGGTCTTGAGATTTGGCGCTATTCGCCGATTGCAATGGAGCTTTAGTGGTTGGACGGAGAGGTCCTCTCGTTACATCCAAAAAAAAAAAAAGGATAAGAAGGAGACTCACTTGATTGATTGGTAGGACGTTGGGGTTCTCCTTCGTTAAAACCAAATCCGATCGGGATCGAGGCTTTCTTTTTGATTCATTGTGGTGGTAAGTGCACCAAACTTGGCCGAACAGAGGACCAAAAGAGGAGAAAACTGTGGGGAAATAAAAAGGGGCTAGGGTTATTTTAAAAAGGGCCGATTGTTTTCTTTTTTTTTTGAAGGAAATGTTTGGTTTTATAAAAGGGAAGAAACAACGCAGTTTCAAGGGGAAATGTTTGGTTATTTGCTGCCGATGGTTAATTTGTACGATTGATCCCTCCCCTTCGCGCTGATTTTCAATTGGATCCTATTTGTGTTTATTTGTTTTTTAAATTTTCCTAAAATCTGTGTGCTATTGCAATTTAGCCCGCGACTAAACTCTGCGTTTTAGGATCTGGAATATTTCCAATTTTGATCCCTGCATATTCGCGCGCATTGTGCTTTGGTCTTTTTTTTTTTTTAATTTTGATCGTTTATTTTATTTATAAGTTATCTCTCTTATTTTAATTCAATTTTAATTTAGTTTTCTATTTGTATAACTTACTATTTTCAAATAAATTTAATATTTTTATATGTGTTGATTCATTTTAATAATTTTGCTTTGTTTTTTAAATTATTTTGAAGTTTTTTTTCATATTATGTAAACATTTTTTATAATATCTCATTTAAATATTTTGTGTGTATTTGTACAGATATTATTTTAATGGAGTTTTCTATTTAAAATACTTATTGTTTTAAAATTCACTTAATATTTTTATGTATATATGAAGCTATTTTAGGAACTCCATTTTTGTGTTTATAAAATTATTATTTGAAATTTCCTTTACATTATATTATTTTTTAATAGTTTATATAGTATCACATTTAAAGGCTTATATATATATTTGTACATCTATAATTTATGATAAAATTAATTTAATCTTATAATTATTAATTTGATGCTCTTTTTTTACTGAATAATTACTTCTAAATCTATTTATGTATGTATATATTTTGTAAACCTATTATGTATATTTCCTAAAATTATATTTTATTATGTATTCTTGCTATTCTCTCATATTTTATATATTATTAAATTCTCCTTTAGTATATATATTTTAATCAACGTTTTAATACTTTGTATATTATTTAATTTAAAAAATATTCATTTCATAACACATATTTTAACAATTACGTATATATCTCTAGTTTGTTTTTACAAATAGTTTTAAATTCATCTATTCATCAATCCATATATTATATTATTCGTTCATCAATTCATCATTATTTTAAAATTGCCTCATACCATATTGGTTTTAATTTCCATTTTGTTTTGTATATTTTATTGATGGTGTTACATTAGGTTATATATTATTGTTGTACATTTTTTTATATTGTATATCAATTGTCCTTCATCCATACTTGGAAAGTAGGTTATATTTTTCTTAGATTTGCTATATTTAATTGTTTGATTCGATTGGCTACATAGGGTTATATTATCCTCGGTCATTAAGTATTGTACCTTATGCATGTATATTATCCCATGTTTTTTTAATTTTTTTCCTTCTAGTCTACAAATGTTGCATTATAATTTTTGACATTTTAAAATCAATTATTCTCTTTTATTTCAAATAAAATTAAGACGATTTGAGCTAGTTTACAATGGTTTATTTAAAAATTTTCAAATAAAACAATATTCAATATTTGGAAATTCGGGAAATCGTGCCTTATTGTGCTGGGTATGATTTTTCGTTGGACTAAATATTTGGATTCCCTTTTATTATTTTTAGCATATGAGCTTTTGAAAATCGAAAATCAATCATATTTTTGAAGGTATAAAGGATCGTGTCCAATCATGCTGGATATGAAGCTACATACCTTTAAAACGAGAGAATTTTGATGACCACCTTGAACTGCTTAAGTGTTTTAATAAGAGCCATAGTTCAAAATCTTTTTAAATCTTAGACATAAGGACAGTATTTAATCAATTTGATACCAATTTTGGGCGTAGTGAGGGTGCTAATCCTTCCTCATACGTAACTGACTCCTGAACCCGTCTTTTTTAAAAATTTATATAGGCCAAAATTGATTTAAATGAAATTTTTTATTAGGTGATTCAATCACACCTAAACAAAAGGATTGGTGGCGACTCCACTCGTTTTAAAGTCGATTCCCGTTTTTTCCAAATAAAAAATGGTTTCGACAGTTTTGATGTAACAAATTAAATGTTTTTGAATAAAAGTTAATGTTGAACAAAATTGACAAAATAATTTCTCAAGTGAAGTCTAATGGATGAAAATTTCAATCCTTACTTTAAAACTCTTAGAAATTTTTTGAATCAAACTTAAAATCAAGTTAAAATGATGTTAATTAAGTAATAACTTTTTCAACTAGTCAAACTATTTTTAAAACAAGTCAGAATAGCTTCAGGCCAAAAAGGAATGTATCGATATTTTTCAAAATATCGATACCCCTTTAAAAACAATACTAAATTGACATTCTATTTTTCACAAATTCAAATAAGTATCGATCGGGTATCGATACCTTTCATATGGTATCGATAAAATTTATTTGGTATCAATATTTCAGCTCAAACGGTCACTAAATTTTGCATTTAATGCAAAAATTATCGATATCATTTTATCTGGTATCAATACTCGTTGTTGCAGGTAAATTAAATGCACTGGTTTTCACATCCCCAACAGTTCTATTCATATCTCCAACAACCACAATGGTTGGAAATCAATTAGGGGGTATAAATACCAGCTTCTAAAGACCCTATAACAACAAGAATGCATATTCAAGAAAAAAGATCAATCAAACAACCTTTGTGACAAATATTTCATACTTTTTTTTCATACACTTGTGAGCTTTATTTCCATTCTTTTTGGTCATGTGTTTTTCACTGTAATTGAGCTAAATTTGCAAACACATTGATCTTGTAAGGATTATTTCTTTATTTGCTTTTTTGTATCGCTTTGAGAGAGTTTGTTTCTTAAGGTTTGGGTAGAAACCTTAAGGGAGCTTATAAGGTTAAACTTGGTTCTCAAAGGTTATCAAATTAGTGAATTTGAATAAATTCTTAGTTGTGGAAAGCTAAGATAATAAAGTAAGCAATTGGAATTGAACCACTATAAATTGAAGTGTTCATTGTCTCTATCCATTTCTTAGCAACCACAAATTTTTAAGAGGTCAATTCATCCTCTCTTAGTAATTTCGCGTTGAATTATCGAGCTAACAATTAAATATATTAAAATTAGAATAAAAGATAGTAAAATTATTATAACATAATAGAAGAACCAAAAACAATGAAATTAGCAACGAACACTTCTTCCGCTGGCAAATAATTTATGCTTCAAAATCGATCTCCTGCAATTTATTTTATCAAAATATTCTATCAATTTACTGAAGCAGTTATACCAAACCTGAAAGCATAAAATGCTAAATTATTTAATTATAATATGCTGAAATTTTATTGAGACATTTAACAAAAAAATAAATCAGGCAGTCTTTTGACAGTTAAATCCATCCACATCTCTTCTCCTCTTCTATTGGATTAACATTTCTTTTCTCTTCATTTAGTTTTGGCACAATTTTTTAGTCTAGTTTTTTTCGCAACTTTTTTTTTTTTTTTGGTTGAATGCAACTTTTAGTGTTTTACTTCATGATTTATTATCTTTTATTTTTATTTTCTATTATTTTAATTTATTTAACGTTAAATTGAAAATAACAATTGCCCTTAAATACTACAAGTAAGATGAAGACCATTAGATATTAATTATAAGGCTAGTATTTAGTATATTGATAGTATTTTGTTAATTTCATAAGCAGCCTTAAAAAATTGTTATGTATTTTTTTAAATATTTAGTTTTAATATTTAACTATATTTCTATAGGACATTTGTCAATCCCTTGATCCTACTTATGAAGTCTAAGAACTCTATTGTATCAAATATTATCCCTTGCTCATGTGGCATTTTATATATACTTCATTGTCAACATAAATAAAAGTTTTAAAAGTTTTATGAATTTTTTTAAAATTTGTTGAATTTTAAAATGTTTATATATATATTGAACTTTTATGAATTTAATGTGAATTGCCACAGAGTAAACGCTATCTTCATGCCTTTATTATTATAATATATATATACACTTTTATATAACCTTTAAATAAAACAACTAAAAGTCACGTCTAAAGATCAAACTCATGTTTAATAAGATTTATATATAAGTTCTTTACCACTTCAACTATAATCATTGTTGAAGAAATCTTAAACAAACTTTTTTTACCTAAAATATTATTCTTATCTACATCGTGGGTGTGATATAGTCTAATTTATACATTACCCTTTCTACTACAATTTTATATTTATGTTAAGGATTATCAACTTAGTTTTTTGTATTCTAATTTAAATACACATTAAATATTTAAAACTAATTTTAAATTTAATCATATATCAATTTTAAAATAAATATGTTAATTTATTTTATTTTAATTAATTAATTAATATAATTAAAAATAATTTATTAAAGTATATGTTTTAATAATAAATTAATATGTTTTAATAATAAATTAACTTTTGTTGATTATAAATATCATTGTAAATGCTAAATTGTAGTTGATTTGATTGGGTAAATTCTGGAATTTATGAGCATACTTCTAATAAAATGTTTAGTATACTAAACATATAACACTAAATCTTATATTTAAAAAAAAATTGTAATGTTACGTTATTTGTAATTGTTTAAACATGTATTCATAATCATAAGTAGATCTAGAGGGAAGTTTGCAAGTGTTTTGCTCCCTTTCAAAATGAAAAATCGCCTCTATAATATTGATGGGTGTCAAATTCACCAACAATAAATCTTACGCTTAAAAATAGAATATAAAATTCGTAATATAGGGTATAAGATCGATCCCAAAAGGATTGAACTGATAGTGTTCAAATTTCTCACAATAGGCCACTTCGTGAACAAATTTTGTGCCTACAAACCTTGCAATCTTGCGTAAAATAAAGAGGAGATTAAAATATAACGAAATTAAATAAAATAAAAATAAAAACTAAAATGATAGATAAAAGGTGAATTTCGAAATTAAATAAAGTAAGTCAAATTGATAAAAGCTACAGCCTTAGGTATGATGTCGGTTTCAGTTTCAAAATCAATCACGGACTATCAAGCGAGCAACCCTAAAAGCAACTTCAATGTTTTAATTCGGTGACATTTTTGTAAACTAAAAGAACTTAACTCTAATAAATAATCTCAACTGCACAGATAAATTAGATCACTAAATCTTATAGCATTGCGCAACTGTACTCCCAATCTAACCAAATTAATTTATTCTTCTGTAGAATGATTCAGTGTTGAATTATTTGTACCAATTATATATTGTTCCCAATAATGTACTAGGGATTCTTTCTTAAAACGAAATTGAAAACAATATTATGAAACAATCCAAGGAAAAAAAATAAATATCTAAATAAAAAAAAAGTTAAATATGAATTTCGACCTCACAACTCAAATACCTAAATTTGGTCACCATTTGGCTAAAATATAATTTAGTTGCTCATAATGATCAAATAAATAGAATTTAGTTGAAAGAAAGGAGTTTGACAGAAAGGTTGAAAATTAATGTCGCATAAAGAGAAGGAAAAGCAATAAGATTCCTGTTCTGTTTTAAGCTGAATTTTTTCTACTATTCTACTCCTAAATGAACTTTTAAAATAAAATTTAATCTTAATTAAATTCTTAATAAATATATTTAAAAATAATATTTAAATAAAATAATTAAAAAAATATTAAAATAAAATCATCCTAAAAGTAAAAAATTGCATACCCAAATCATCCATATGACTCCATATTTAATTTGTTTTTGATATTTTTGGATTTGCATCAAACCTACATAAAATTTTAAATAATAAATATCAAAATTAGAAGCATTGTGCTTAAAAATTCATCAAAAAGAAGCATTTAAATATGGATTTAACATTCTATCAAATTTCCCTCAAACTTGGTTCATGCTTGTCCTCAATTAATATTTTTTCAAAAAGGTATTCATTTTATAGTGTTACACAAATTAAGCAAAGAAATGTATATCAAGTGACACAGATTTTGAACTCCACTGATAATCATTAAATGATTTTCTTAAAATTAAATGCCAATTTATGTTGAATATCCCGTTCCCCAATAAACATCATAATTATATTTGAAGTAGGAATATTAAAAGTTCTATAAACTACTGGTCGTAGTGAAATAAAATAAAATAATTTTTTTTTAAAATTAATAATTGTTAATAAAAAATTTTAACAAAAAAAAAAAACAGAATGCAATGAAAAATTATTGAGTCGTTGAATTCGTGAAAGTTGTTTTTTCCTCGTTAGGTTCTTTTTTTAATTTTGTTTAAGAGGTGGGTAGTAGTTGTTAAAATTGTAAAAGTGGGTAGTTCTTGTTTTAAGATAGATAATATAGAGTCAAAATAAGATGAATAATCATAAAATCATCAAGAAAAGAAGATGACTCGTGCTAAAAAATAAACCGCCTTACTACTTCCTGGCACGTATTGAAAATACACCTTAAAAGCCAAACAATCTTGAAATAGCAATCCTAACTAAAAAATAAAAAACCAAAGATCCTGTTTGGGAACAGATGACGAATCCAACTCCATTAAAATCCAATCAACATTGAAGGAACGCAACCAAGAAAGAACCTCTAGAACGACAAATGCCTTAGCTATGCTAGGATCCATCACCGACTGTGCAATACCTATAAAACACTTAGAAACATGGCCATGTGAATCCCTCAGCAATGCAGCATAATTAGTGGTCACATCGTCCTCGAGCCAAGCCTCATCTACGTTGCATTTAAGAAAACCTAAAGGCGGCCTTAACCATGTTGTATTAGCAGCGTGCTACAAAATATTAGAAACTGTAAGCTTTTACTCCTCCATACATAGATGTTACGGTGAAACCAGATGCTCTACAAAATAGTTAGACCCATACTGATAAGTTGTGCTTATAAGAAGATTGCAATAAAGGGATAATAAAATTATCAGTAACATACTGACCAGGCTGCAGCCTCGCTAGTTGCAAAACAGTCACCGCAACCAGACACACACAATAAACACATAATTGAGATCGTTGATCGTTCCACTTCGAGCACACGGGACAGCCACATTGATACCTCTCTCAACCAAGTGAGCTTTTGTTGGAAAAAGACCTCGAAGACATCTCCAAACAAAGTCTTCAACCTTTGGTGGAACCTTACAACTCCAAAACCATGACCATGGTCCTTCAACAAATTGATCACGTAAATTAGCATTCAACTCTAAAGCCACCCTTTAACTGGTCCTAATACTATAACGACCGTCCTTACTATGATGCCAAATAAGCTTATCCTGCTGCTTGTGAACACTTACAGATTGACATCAATAGGAGTAAGGATGCCTTCCATAAAATCCACATTCCGAGCCATTTCATCTATTGAGAATAACTGATTCACCCTCAAGTTTTCCAAACCCGACAAAGGTATGGAGTCGATGCAAAAATTGTGTCCCCTAACCAAGGTTCATAGAAAACCTTTATGGTCAAGCCGTCGCCCAAACACCAACAATAGCCACTAGCTAGCAGCCCCTTCGCTGAAAAAAATAATTCTCCACGTATACGATGGATTAGAACCCATATCAACAGTAAACAAATCCCAATCAGGAAAATATTTGGTTTTGATACGACTAAAGAGAGTATCTGAGTGAATAATAAGGCGCAACGGTTGCATGCCAAGCATATTAAATTACGTTTCTATCATATCCTCATCTATACTAAATTTATAATTTTGTAATTTAAAAAAAAAAAAGCCTTTGAAGTAATTTTACCATTTTAGAGGCCAAAGCTCTTGCCATTTGCATTCTACCATTCCAGCGGAACACACCCTAATTGGAGTCGTATGCATATATTTTCTTATACAATGTCTATAACTTCAACCATTAATCAATTACTCAAATCCGCATATCCTTCTGATTAACGGAGAGAAAAATATATATGTTAAAAGTCAAAAGAAAACTGAGGAAAAAATAAAAAAAAAAACTCACAATGCCGTGATGAATTAAGTATCAATCTTGTATGGAAAAAATGTTGAATACGTGAAAAGTGGAACTTGGCAGGACAAAACCCAAGGATTGACATCATAGGTGCTAGCGATTGGAAATGAGATGCCATTAGGCCGAACTACCCCAATTTCCATATACCATCCTACTCGATATTGTCCTTAATAAAAGGTAGGGACTAAGTAGGACAAAGATGTCTCCAAGCAATTCCAACTACTCCCAATATCCAACTACAATGATTACTCCACCTAAACACCCCCCCCCCCTCACTTTTCATGTTCCCATAGACATTTTAAACATATCAATTCAGTTTTGCAACTTGTTTCTATAATTTTCTTTCAATTTTTTTCCACAAACAAGGTCCAATAATGCATGTTTCTAAACTGAATAGCAATAAAGAGGTATACAACCATTCTTGCAGTCCTATCCAAGTGCCTCCCATTGTTCTCATAAAATTTACTAGAGAACAGAGTACCCATCATGATTTAACCTTTTGTTCAACCCTCTCATAAACCAAGAAAAGGGTTAATGCAGAGAGAGATGGAAAAATGGACCACTTGGGATTAAAAAAAGCAAGGCAGTAGCACATAATCGGGGGAGGTTATGTTGCATTATTCACCAATGAGTCCCAAATCCCAATCCTTGAAACAAAGGGCAACCATCTAAAAATGTCAAAATGTTGTAAAATATGGTTCAATCATATTAACACAAATTACAGTAGGAGTCCCTACCCATCTAAGAATATAAACAAACAAAAGAAACCTTGAAACAAAGGGCACCATGCTAAAAATGTCAAAATGTTGTAAATTATGGTTCAATCATATTAACACAAATTTCAGGTTCAAGGCACATTACAACCAGAACGTAACCAAAACAAATCACATCTAAGCATTATATAAAGAAATTCATGAAAGAGTACTGAAATTAAAAGAAAAAGGATTGAAACCAAACCATCATCCATCAGTTTGTATTTATATGATATCGATATAAACACTTGATGACAGTGAGTTTTAACATCATTTTCTTCTTCATTGTTGTTTTCCAATCGACACTAATGTCCACCCTCACTGTAAGACTACTACGAAAGCACTCATTACACATTTGCCAACTTCAAAATCCAAAAAGAAAAAACAGCAAACTGACTAAGAGAAATCGTCCTGCATAAACTGGAAAAGGAAAACATAAAAAGCAAACCATACGATAATAACGAAACCGACAGAAACAGTAGCGGAAGAGGAAAAAAGGATGGATCGGAGGAGATGCGAATGACACATTTAAATCCCCCCTCAAAATTAGCGACCACTGTTGGGACACTCCCTAGCGAAATGCCCAGAGCCTCCACAGTTGTAACAAGCACCGCCGCCTCCTCCGCCCCCTCCGCCGCCATATCTGCCTCCACCGCCACCGCTACCCTGCCCACAGTCCCGTGCTAAATGGCCCATCTCACCACACTTATAACATCCGGCGCCTCCACCACCGCCTCCTCCACCATAACCGCCTCTCCTTCCCCCTCCACCATAACCACCGGATCCACCGCCATAACCGCCATAACCACCACCACCACCGCCACCGCGTCCGGATCTAGATGATCCACGAACAGGGTTGCCGTTGGGGCCAGTGACCTCAATAGCCTTGGGGCGACCTTCAGAAGACTCGACAACGTACTCGACCTCTTCACCATCAGCAAGGCTACGGAAACCCTCGGAACGGATGGAAGACTGGTGAACAAACAAATCGTCGCCGCCGTCGTCAGGGGATATGAAGCCATAACCCTTTTGGTCATCGAACCACTTCACCTTGCCGGTCATCCTATTCTCACCCATCTTCAAAATCCCAAAACAACACTCACAAACCACAGAAATGAAAAAGGGGGGCGCAAAAGCGAAGTCTCAGTGAGGTCGGGACTTTATATTGAAGATCAGAGGAATGCAAAAGGTGTGACGGCCACGTCAGCCTTTGGGAATTATAATTAATAATAATTACTTCTGTTTCAAAAGTTAATTCGAACCAAAACGACGGCGGGGTTTCATAGGAAGGGATCGGACGGCTAGGGGTTAAGGATAAGGTGGATGAATATGAAGCGCCAGATTTTACGATAGGAAACCTAAATCGGTTTTTTTGGGGGGATGTGAAATTACGAAAGAGTCCGGAGTCCTGAGAGAGAAAAAGAAGGGTTACTTTGATGGGACCCCACAGTAAAAACAAAAATCTGATCTAAAGGACAGTCCTACCCTGTCGTATTTATGTACTTATTTATCTATTGGCGGACTGCACGGAGAAATTAATCTGCATGATTACTGATTTAATTAATTAATTAATCTGGTCAAAGGGTAAATTAGGGACTAAAGAAAGTCACACTGAGCGGATGGGACATTTCGATGGGGTCGCTGTTTTTTAAAACTTTACTAGTGCATGTTTTTTATGCTTTTAAATCACACTTCAAAATATCAATAAGATATTATTTTACCATTTAAATGAAATTTCCATAATAAAAATAAGGCTAGTTTACGGGTTTTTTTACTCAAATGTTATAAAATAAAATAAAAAATTTGAAAATGGTATTTCACTCCTATTAATTACGGGAAAAGGTTGTTTTGGTTGGAGGGTGGTGTAGAGGTGACACCACTTATTTTTTTTGATAGTGACAAAAATCAGTTAATAAAAAAATATTATATTGATGGGGGATAACTAATAGGCGGCACCAAAATAACCCGTATAACCCAATACAATTCAAAAATTGGTGGTGTCTACCTAATAGGCAGCACCAAAATTGCCTACCTGACAAGCGGCATCAAAGGAAACAGTCTCACCTCTGCTTTGTACTTTTTTTCTGTTCTTTTTTTGAAAATAGAAAATATTACTGTTTGTGATTAAAATAGTAATAATATTTCCCCTTTTTCTTCTTTGGACTCTAACACTAAATTATCTACTTTAGACTCTATGAATTTGCTTTCTAAACAAATGGAAACTTTAGACACCCTCAACTTCCTCTTTGACTCTTTCCCTATGGTGTTTTAGAAATGAAATCATCTTTAGCAGCCTTTGAACTAGAAATTTGGTGTTGAATTTCAAACTGAAGCTCACAAAGTGCCTTATCCATGCTCAAAGTTCTTGAAAACCTATAGAATGCAGAGGGTTCTCTTATTTAAATTTGGCCCCAGGTGTATATAGCGGCATTATATCAAATAGGTTAAGGACAATGCAAAAAATTAAATGGTGATAAAGGGATAATATATGAAAGTTGGCAGTTACAGAGAAGAATGCACTTGACCATGTCTTCAAACATAGTAGGGGATCTGAAAACTCTCCCACTAAAACTCCTCATATACTCAGTTGCTTCTTCTTCTTCATGTAATGCTTGGACAATACTACAAAACTCTCTCACCTTGTTTTCCTCGGACTCCGACAACCGCAGCATTCTAAGCACTTGGTTTAAAAGAGAGTGGCGGTGCGGTGGAGAGAGGGAGGATGCACAGTAAATACGGAGGTAAAGAATGGAAGAAGAAGAAGTGGCCCGCTAAAAGATACGGACAGTGATTGTAAAAGGAGGAGAAGTGAGACGCAAAGGGCAAGAGAAGGAGCAGGAGATTGAATCCCAGTAGTTAGGAGCCAACATGAATAACCCATGGCTGCATATTGCCTTCTCTACCTCGAATCCTTCCACTGCTTTGCCTAGTGGCAACTCTACCAACAAGCTACTACTGCCATTCCCATTCTCCTCCTGCTCCTTAGCCGTTTCTTTTTTTGTATTTTAATCACAAACAACAATATTTTCTATTTTCAAAAAAAGAATAGAAAAAATATAAAGTAGAGGTGAGACTGCTTCTTTCGGTGCCACTTTTCAGGTAGACACCACCAATTTTTGGGTTGTGTTGGGTTATAGGGTTATTTTGGTGTCACCTATTAGTTATCCTCTATCAATATAATATTTTTTTTGGTTAATTGATTTTTGCCACTGTAAAAAAAAAAAAAAGGGTGGTGCTACCTCTGCACCACCCTTCACCCTCCAAAACAACCTATTCCCGTAATTAATCCGGGTAGGATACCATTTTTAATTTTTATTTTATTTTATTTTATGATATTTGGGTAAAAAAGCCCTAGTTTACATAAATAATATAAAAAAAAATTAAATTATGAAATGGGCTACTAGTGAAACTAATTATCAAAATAGTATTGGGTTTTTAATGGTAGCTTTCTTATAGGCGGCACCACATATTTTTTATAATAAAATTTTTTTGTCTTTTAAAAAAATGTTATTTTATTAGTAGTGCCTTTTTCATAGGAGACACCACTACAAAATATTTCCCCGATTTGGTACATGAATCGTGTAGAGATACGAGAATGGCATAAAGACAGGTGGTGCCTATCTTGTAGGCGCCACTGGTGACTCCTACCTAATAGGCGCCACTAGTGTTAATTTTTTACCTATTTAAACGCATCTCAATATGAGATGAGTACAACATTTCTTAAAAAGTTATCAGATAAAAAGGAAGAATATAAGGAGAAGAAAGAAAGAAAGGAGAACAAAAAGAAACTAGTACGTGAGTTCTATGCCAATCTCTACGATTGTAACAACCCATTTTTGGGTCAAATCAGAACAGTTGTTTTGAGACCATAAATCTAAAGCAGAAATATTTATTTTATTACTATTTTAAGGTCTATAGCATGATAGAATAATTGTGTGAAAATTTCATTAAGAAATTTTATCGTTTGAGTGCTCAATTTGACTAGAAGGACTACATTGCAATAGGTGCAAAACTTGAGTTCCCTTAGCTAAAGGTGTTTAATTGTTATGAATTTTTAAATTAGAGGTTCTTAAATGGTAATTAAACCATTATACTTTAGGATAGGTGAAATTTTAAAGTTATGCATTAAGGGTAATTTGGTAATTTGGTAAATAAAGACAAATTAACCTAATAAAAGTGTCCATCTTCTCAATTTAGTTCCCCCAGCCGAAATTTTGGAGGAAGCCATATCTAAGGTTTTGGCCAAGCTTTCAAGCTCGATTGTAAGTCCGTTCTTGTCCCGTTTTTAATGATTTTTATATTTTTGAGATCATTGTAACTCGATCTAGCTATTTCAAGGATTAATTTGAAACAAAGTTGAAGTCTAAAATTTTACCCATGTTGAATATGCTTATATTTTGATGTTTGATGTTAGAAAATGCATGTTTTTTGTTTGTTAAATAATATTTGTAAAGTGATTTTTGGTAAAAATGTCAAATAGGGACTTATTTTCAAAGTGTTAAAAAATGTGTGGTGAAGTGTGAATAAATGTAAAATGTGGGCTGTTATGAGTAAGGGTAAGGTTCGACTAGGCTTGGGTTGTGAAGAAATTAAAATAAATTTATTTTACGAGCCTAAAGACTAAATTGTAAAATGTTGAAATGTTAGGGGCAAAAATGTAATTTTTGCCATAATGTGATTTTGGACTGAATTTAATAGCTTGATGATTAAATAAGTTAAATGTGGTATTATAGATCAAGAAAAATGAAGTTCGAGTTTATATTGGGGGAAAAACAAAGTAATTGACGAACAGGTCCTTTTTGCCGTTTTTGTAACCAAGGTAAGTTTGTATGTAAATAAGCTTTATTAGAATTGTATTTTAAATGCTTTAGTTTTTGTATGAATTGTGTAAACGACTCTACGGACACGTTTGGTGATGTTTTGGCAAGCGAGAAATTCCAATCGAACCTTAGGAATAGATTAGGATACAAGTGACATGTTACTAAGGTATTATGTTATGTGATCTGGGTGCTGGTCCTGTATGTCCTACCGGTGGCTGAGTATACTGGCATATGTTGCGGTTACTTGACAGCTTGTGTGAGCAGCACCGTGTAGCTACGTCTTGACTAACAGCTTGTGTGAGCAGGTCCTTTGATGGCTCGAGAGCAAGCATATACGTGTTATGAGATAGAGGTAGCAATGGCTACATATGTGGAACCTTGTGTGTAAGATTTCCCGAGTATCCGATATTATTATTCCTAGTGGTTCATTAGGTATTTCAACGATGGGAATAAGTATGAAATTATTACAAGATGGACATAAAGCTTATGATTATTAAATTCATGAAATGAAGATTTCAAGGTAAATTTGTGATGGAATAATTATGCTCATGAGATTGTGGTAAATTACATTATCTTATATTACATTACTTGAATGTTAAATGTATGGTAAGATTTATTTATTTCTTTCATACGAGCTTACTAAGCTATATAGCTTACTCTGTTTTACTTTCTATGTTTTATAGTGTCACCAAGCTAGCTCGGATTGGTGATCGTCGGAGATCGCATCACACTATCAAACTATCATTTTGGGTATCGATGATCTTAAACATTTTGAGT
Organism: Gossypium arboreum; assembly: GCF_025698485.1. Taxonomy (NCBI): domain Eukaryota; kingdom Viridiplantae; phylum Streptophyta; class Magnoliopsida; order Malvales; family Malvaceae; genus Gossypium; species Gossypium arboreum. The sequence goes on along the minus strand of NC_069071.1, from coordinate 101,182,915 downwards.
ATATGGCATGTATAGGGACTTGGTCATTTTTTTATATGTGTCATCATGATTTTGGCCAAATGTATTGGCTTGTAATTGTCAAAGGCTTGATTTGGTATCTGGCCATGTAAATGGGCTCATTTTGGTTAAATTAATTGTAAGCTCATATATATATATGCATGTATGTGCCAATGCCCTTTTGGTGATGTGGTTTATATTGATCTGCCAAATGTTGATTGTGGCTTAATGACTTGTTGTGAAATGGATGAGGTTGGTCCATTGGTATGCTAGAGTATCTTGATAAGATAATGTAAGTTGAAAGTAGTATTAGTGGTGTTTTTGAATGTGAAATTGGTATGTTTGATTAGCATAATGAAATGTTATGAGCATAATAGATGATGGTATTTCTTTGACAAGTATTAGCCATGATTGTGGATGTTTTGGTTGCCTAAGTATATCATGATTTATGCCATTGAATTTGTGTGTGTGTATGTAAATTAGGGTGGCAAATGGCTTGGTAAATAGCCTTTATTTTGTCTACACGGGTAGACACACAGCCTGTCCTATGGGCGTGTGTTTTGGGCGCGTGTCTCCTACACCTTAACTTTGAGAAACAGAATGCTCAGAATTGAGCACACGGGCAGAGAAAGGGCGTGTGTCTCAGTTGTGTGAGGGACATGGCCCTGAACATGGGCGTGTGTCCTGGCCGTGTGAAGTCTGCACCTATTTTATGAAAATTAATTAACCACACAGCCTCGCACACGGGCGTGTGACTTGGCTGTGAGACTTTAATTTATTCACGCATTGCAAAATAGAGAGTTACACAGGTTAGGGACATGGGTGTGTGTGACCATACGGCCTGCCCACATGGGCGTATCCCAAACCACACGGGCATGTGACCCTTGTTTATAGCAAAAATTTTTTAAGTTTTGTTAAAATTCCCTGAGTTATCGATTTAGTCCCAAACCACTTCCAAAGCATGATTTGGGCCTCTTAGGTTCGTATTAGGGACTTTATGATTGAATGCAAATGGTTTTAAATTTGGTTGAAATTTATGACTCGGAATTGTATGATTTTTTATGATGTAAGTCTAGTAATGCCTCGTAACCCTATTCTAGTGTCGAATACGGGTGAGGGGTGTTACATTTAGTTGTATCAAAGCTACGGTTTAGTCGATTCTTGGACTAACATAATGTGTGTGAGAGTCTAGTTATACATTGCATATATAATTTGTGATAGTGTGACGACTCTTGACAATTTAAATTGTATTTTCATATAATAAATGGATCCCGACCGAGATGTACCTGATGATGTTTAAAGTAATGTGCCGGCTCCCGTCCAAGGGACAGTGCCATCTAAAAGTAGACCAATAATGGTTAGTCAGAGAGGAGAGGCTAGAGAAGCCTTCTTCCAAAGGATGAATAAATTGTTTACCGAGCTTGTTCGAACAAATTTGGTTGCCCAACATCCTCCACCCCCCACCCCCCACCTAACTCCCAACCTGTTCCCGTAGCTCCTCAAGGTGTAGAATTGTTAAGACTGAGCAAGCCTTCAGTTGATAAGATTAGAAAACAAGGGGTTGAAGAATTTAGAGCTAATGTTGATGATGATTCTGAGAGAGTAGAGCTTTGGGTTGAGAACTCTATCAGGGTATTTGATGAGCTTTCTTGCACACCGGATGAGTGTTTGAAATGTGCTATATCACTTTTGAGGAACTCGACATATCAGTGGTGGAATACTCTTGTATCTGTGGTACCGAGAGAAATAGTTACCGAGGAATTCTTTTAAGATTAGTTCAGAAAGAAATTTATCAGTTAATGATTCATTGATAAGAAACGCAAAGAACTTTTAGAGCTGAAACATGGCCGTATGTCTGTGACTGAATACAAGTGAGAGTTTATTAGACTCAATAATTATGCTCGGGAATGTGTTTCAATAGAGGCTACTATGTGTAAGAGATTTGAAGATGGGTTGAATGAGGATATCAGACTGTTAGTTGGGATTTTAGAGTTGAAAAAAATTGTTGTGCTAGTCGAATGAGCTTGCAAAGTTGAAAAGTTGAGCAAAGAAAAGAGAAAAGCTGAGTTTGAGACTAGAGATTTTAGAAAAAGTCCGATGAATAAGCCATTTCAATTTTTGTCAAAGTAATCAAGGGATTTGTATACTCGTTCGAATGTTTCAGTTGGATATCCCAACAAAGATCGCGGGAAGCAATATTCAGGTTCAAAGGCCTAAACTACGTCAATAGAGAGCATTGGTAATGCTAGGTCTAATAGAGTTGAATGTCAATACTGTGGTAGACGACATCCCGGTGAATGTAGAATGAAAAATCAGCCTTGTTTTCAATGTGGCTCCCCAGGTCAATTCATTCGAGATTGCCCTGAAATGAATGAGAAAGATAATTTGTAGAATACAAGACCGAACAACACTACCACTAAGGGGAGGCCATCGAGAAATACGGGAAATAGGACTAGTAACAAAGGTGTAATGAAAGATTTAACTGCGAGATCAGAGGTCAGAGCACCTGCTAGAGCCTACGCTATTCGCGCTCGCGAAGATGCGTCATCCCTTTATGTTATCACTGCTACATTTTCTCTCTATGATACTAATGTAGTTGCATTGATTGATCCTAGATTGACTCATTTTTATATTTGCATGGATTGGTATCTAGTAAAAATTTACCTATTGAGTCTACTGAGTTTGTAATGACTCGAGGTCACTGTTTTTCGACTGACTTAATGATTTTACCTTTTAATGAGTTTGATGTAATTCTTGGAATAGATTGGTTGACTCTACATGATGTCGTAGTGAATTGTAGACGAAAGATTATTGAATTGAAATGTCAAGATAATGAAATTCTTCAAATTGAATCGGATGAGTCGGGTGAGTTGCCTATTGTGATTTTATCGATGTCAACTCAGAGGTATGTAAGAAAAGGTTGTAAAACTTATCTTGTGTATATACTGAATATGAAAGTGTCTGAATTAAAGATCGAATCTGTATCGGTAGTTTGTGAATACCTGGATGTGTTTCCAGAAGAGTTGCCTAGGTTGCCACCGATCAGAGAAGTCAAGTTTTCTATTGATTTAGTATCAGGAACTTCACCGATACCAATAGCTCCGTATAGAATGGCTCGACCGAATTGAAAAAATTGAAGTCTCAATTGCAAGAGTTGACAGATAAAGGGTTTTGCAAGACCGAGTTTTTTTCCCTGGGGTGCACCAGTGTTATTCGTCAAGAAGAAAGACGAATCGATGAGACTTTGTATTGATTATTGTAAGCTTAACAAGGTTACGATAAAGAACAAGTATCCTTTATCGAGAATTGATGACTTGTTCGATCAGTTGAAAGGGTCAATAGTGTTCTTGAAGATTGATTTGAGATCTGATTATTATCATTTGAGAGTTAAAGATTCAGATGTGCCGAAGACTGTGTTCAGAACAAGGTATGGGCATTTTGAATTCCTTGTTATGCCATTTAGGTTAACAAATGCTCCTGCATTTTTTATGGACTTTATGAATCGAATCTTTCGCCCGTATTTACATAAGTTTGTGGTTGTATTTATTGATGGCATCCTTGATTTATTCCCGAGATGAGTCTGAGCATGCTGAACATTTAAGAATTGTATTACAGACTTTAAGAGATAAGAAATTGTTTGCTAAATTCAGCAAAAACAAGTTTTGGCTCTGAGAAGTTAGATTTTTGGGGCACATTGTTTCAGTGGAAGGTATAGATTTTTTGGGCACATTGTTTCAGTGGAATGTATACAGGTTGATCCGAGTAAGATTTCAGTAGTTGTTAATTGGAAACCACCGAGAAATGTATCCAAAGTTAAAAGCTTTTTGGGTTTGGCTAGTTATTATCGACATTTTGTTAAGGGATTTTCGATGATTGCTAGACCCATGACCAGATTATTACAAAAAGATGTGAAATTCGAATGGTCTGAGAAATGTCAATAGAGTTTCGAAGAGTTGAAAGCGTTGTTGGCTGAGGCACCGGTGTTAGTGCAACCTGAGTTGGGAAAAGAGTTTGTGATTTTCAGCAATGCGTCATTGAACAGTTTCGGTTGTGTGTTGATGCAAGAAGGTAAAGTGATAGCTTATGCTTCGAGACAGTTGAAACCGCACGAAAAGAATTATCCGATGCATGACTTGGAATTAGCCGCTATTGTGTTCGCTTTAAAAATTTAGAGACACCATTTATTCAGTGAGATGTGTCACATCTTTACTGATCACAAGAGTTTAAAGTATTTGATGACTCAAAAATATTTGAATTTGCAACAACGAAGATGGCTTGAGTTGTTAAAAGATTATGAATTAGTGATCGACTATCACTTGGGGAAAGTGAACTTAGTCGCAGACGCTTTAAGTAGAAAGACTTTGGTTGCTTTGAGGGTGATGAATACGCGGTTAACCTTATCTGATGATGGATTGATTTTGGCCGAGTTGAAAGCTAGACAGGTATTTCTTCAGCAAATTTGCGAGGCTCAGAAAAGTGATAATGAGTTGCAAGCTAAAAGAGTTCTATAATAGCCCCGTTTTAGTTAAATCGGAACAGTGGTTTTGGAACCATAAATATGAGGTTGTAGAATTATTTTAATATTATTTATGGTGTTTATAGCATGTGATTATTTATGTGTGAAAGTTTCGTGAGCTAATTTTATCATTTAATAGCTCAATTTGAGAAAAAAAAGACTTAATCGCGTAAAATGCAAAAGTTGCATTCTACTTGTTTAAAGTGCTTAATTTCCATGACTTAGTAATGAAAGGTCCTTAAGTTGATATTAGACCATTGATAGTGGAGATGGACATAAATGGCCTTGAATTATGTTGTTTATAATGTTTTAATTAAGGGATAAAATGGTAAATTAGTGATTAAGTTATAATTAATAAAAAAAACAAGAATTTGGTTTCATTATCATCTTTTCTAACCGAAAATAAGAAGAAAGAACACCATAGTTAGGGCTTTAAAGGTTCGGCAACTTCAAGCTCAAATTGGTGAGTGATTTTTGCTCGATTTTTTATGATTTCTATGTTTTTGTGATCGTTGTATCGAGTACTAGCTAGCCCAAGGATTAATTTGCAAAATTGCTTAATATTTTGAAAGTTTCCATTGATGAATTCATGTGTTTTTGAATGTTTGATGATGAATTATGAAAACTTAGTGATGGATATCTATGTTTTGTAAAGTGATTTTGAGTAAAAATGCATATTAGGGATTTAATTGTGAAAAGAAAAAAAAGTGGGGTTAAAAGTGTAAATAAATGTGAAATATGGGATGCTAAGGGTACTATAGTAATTTGGCACACATGGGTTTGAATTGAATTTGTGTAATTTTGTGTTTATTGAAATAAGGACTAAATTGTTAGAAATGTGAAAGTTTAGGGCCAAAGTGCAAATTGGCTTAAATATGTGTTTTTGGATTGAATTGATTGAATCAATGAATAAATAAGTTAATTTTGAACTCATATAGATCCTAAAAGAAAGAAATTAGATTTAGATTAGGGGAAAACGAAAGTTGTCAAATAGTCGATTTAGTCCGTTTTATTTTCAATACGAGGTAAGTTCATATGCAAATAAATGTCTTTAAATTGAATTATACATGTTTAATTGTCACTGAATTGCTATGAATGTTGAACGAGCAAATACGAGCAAGAATCGATAGAGTTACGACATCCGAAAGTGCCATAAGAACCTTAGGAATAATATAGGATACAAATGTCATGACTTTAGGTTACCGAGATGTGATTACATGTAAGACCATGTCTGGGACATTGACATTGTATTGTGATTACGTGTAAGACCATGTCTGGGACATTGGCATTGTTATTCAGTTTCGTGTAAGACTATGTATGAGACATTGGCATCGTTATTCAATTTCATGCAAGACCCTGTCTGGGACAGTGGCATCGATATGTGATAACATGTAAGACCATATCTGGGATATGGCATTGTATGAGCTTTATGTGATTTTCGAGTATCCTTAATGATTCCTAATGGTTCAACGGGCAAAGTTAAGTTGAGAAAGAATATGTGAATGAGTTAAATGGCTCAAGTACGTACGAGATTCATAAAAGTAATGAAAGGGAAGTATTTGATGAATTCAATTATGATATTGAATATGTGTACAATGAGAAAGGTTTGTGATCTTATAAATGTTTACTTATGGTTGCCTATTTATGGAAATGATATTGATTCATGTGATAATTTATTTGTATATGGCTTAGTAAGATTTTAAAGCTTACTTTGTGTGTTCTTTCCTTATTTTATAGATAACCGAAACGAGTTCAGATTCGAGGATCATCAGGAACATCATCACACTATCGATCAACTTGTTGGTACTTTTGAAGCTTTGTATATATGGTATATGGCATGTATAGGCTAGTGTCATTTCGATATGCTTTGAACATTAAATTTAGCCATGTGAGTTGGCTTGTAAATGGTGTTGTTGATGAAGTTGAATTTGACTTATGTTATGAGTTAATATGTGATATGTGATGTATTTATGATGCCTTATGTTTTGGTAGACATGATATGGTTATTTTGATGGGTTCTTGAATAAGTATTTAGTAAATTGTTAATGATGTGTTATGGTTTGAGAAATGGTAAGCTTTGGTATAATTTAAGATGATGTTTGGATGCCATTTTGGTTTAGTAAATGCTTGATGATTTGGGTTATGTCTAAATGTGGATATTAGTTAAAGTATCAATTTGATTTGGCTTGTTTTTGGTTGTGGAATTGAGTAGTGAAAAGGATGATGTATAAATGCATGAAATGTGTATGAAATAACATGTTTTGGTTGCTTATTAATGTATTGAAATGGTACCATTTTGGTTGTTAGGTGTGCATGAGGAAAGGGTGGCAAATTGGCTTTGCAAATAGCCTATTTGTCCATACGGGATGAGACACGGCCATGTGTCTCAGCCGTGTGTGACACACGGTCATGCTATACGACCGTGTGTCCCCTGGGGTACCCTTCAAATTTAAGTTAGTATACCCTACAGGTTTGACACGGTTTAGACACACGGCCGTGTCTACTAGCCATGTGTGGCACATGGGCTGGCACATAGGCTTGTGGCTGGCTGTGTGACCCAAGTCAGTAACCCCTTCAATTTGCCCACGGCCAAGGCACACGGGTGTGTCCTCGGCTGTGTGGTGCAAGTAGTATGTATGCCCTATTTTCACACGGCCTGTGACACGGGCGTGTCTAGTGGTCGTGTGAGGCATACGGCCTATTCACACGAGCGTGTGAACCCTGTATGCATGAAAAATTTTCCAAGTTTCCCAAAGTTTTTGAAAGTGTTTTTGAAAGTGTCTCCGTGGAAGAAAATTCTTAGATTTGGTTGCAAAGGCAAGTTGAGTCTGCATTTTATTGGGCCGTATGAGATTACTGAAAGAATAGGGCTAGTGGCATATTGACTAGCTTTGCCGTCGGAATTAGAAAGGATCCACAATGTATTTCATGTGTTGATGTTGCGACGATATTGATCAGATCCATCGCATGTAATCTCATCGTCAGAGATTGAGATTCGACCTGATATGACATACGGTGAAGAGCCGATCAAAGTGTTAGCTCAAGAGGTTAAACAATTGAGAAATAAAAGCATAGCTCTAGTGAAATTCTTGTGGCAATGACACGAGGTCGAAGTGGCTACGTGGGAACCCGAGGAAGCTATGAGAAAATAGTACCCTAACCTCTTTTCTAGTAAGATTTTTAGGGATGAAAATCCCTGAAGGGGGAGAGTTGAAACAACTCATTTTTGGGTCAAATTGGAATAATGGTTTCGAGACCATAAATTCAAAGTAGAAATATTTATTTTATTACTATTTTAAGGTCTACATCATGATAGAATAATTGTGTGAAAATTTCGTTAAGAAATTTTATCGTTTGAGTACTCAATTTGACTAGAAAGACTATATTGCAATAGGTGCAAAACTTAAGTTCCCTTAGCTAAAGGTGAATTTTTAAATTAGAGGTCCTTAAATGGTAATTAGATTATTATACTTTAGGATGGATAAAAATGGACATGATTAGGTGAAATTTTAAAGTTATACATTAAGGGTAAATTGGTAATTTGGTAAATAAAGACAAATTAACCTAATAAAAGTGTCCATCTTCTCAATTTAGTCCCCTTTAGCCGAAATTTTGGAGGAAGCCATAGCTAGGGTTTTGGCAAAGCTTTCAAGCTCGATTGTAAGTCCATTCTTGTCCCGTTTTTAATGATTTTTATATTTTTGAGATCGTTGTAACTTGATCTAGCTATTTCAAGGACTAATTTGAAAGAAAGTTGAAGTTTAAAATTTTACCCATGTTGAATACGCTTGTATTTTGATGTTTGATGGTAGAAAATGCATGTTTGTTGTTTGTTAAACAACATTTGTAAAGTGATTTTTGGTAAAAATGTGAAATAGGGACTTATTTTCAAAGTGTTGAAAAATGTGTTGTGAAGTGTGAATAAATGTAAAATGTGGGCTGTTATGAGTAAGGGTAAGGTTCGGCTAGGCTTGGGTTGTGAAGAAATTAAAAAAAATTTATTTTACGAGCCTAAGGACTAAATTGTAAAATGTTGAAATGTTAGGGGCAAAAATGTAATTTTTGCCATAATTTGATTGTGGACTGAATTTAATAGCTTGATGATTAAATAAGTTAAATGTGGTATTATAGATTAAGAAAAATGAAGTTCGAGTTTATATTGGGGGAAAAATAAAGTAATTGACGAACAGATCCTTTTTGCCGTTTTTGTAACCGAGGTAAGTTTGTATGTAAATAAGCTTTATTATAATTGTATTTTAAATGCTTTAGTTTTTGTATGAATTGTGCAAATGACTCTACGGACACGGTCGACAATGTTTTGGCAAGCGAGAAATCCCAATCGAACCTTAGGAATAGATTAAGATACAAGTGACATGTCACTAGGGTATTATGTTATGTGATCCGGGTGCTGGTCCTGCACGTCCTACCGGTGGCTGAGTATATCGGCATATGTTGCGGTACCTGACAGCTTGTGTGAGCAGCACTGTGTAGCTTAGTCTTGACTGACAGTGTAACATCCCAGATTAGGGTTTAGTCGAAACAGTGATTTTGAACCACAAATCTGAAATAAAAATAATTATTTTATGATTATTTGATGATCCATGACATGATTGCATGTTTGTGTGAAATTTTCATGAAGAAATTCTATGCCTAAGATGTTTAATTTGACTTTAGGGACTAAATTGAATAAGTTGTAAAGCTTTTGTTCTAGAAGCTTTAAGCATGAAATTGTATTGAATTATTAATTAGAGGTCCTTAAATAACAATTAGACCAAGTTCAAAAATTTTGGACAAAAATGGGCATGAATAGGAAAAATTGGAAAGAAATGCCGTTAGAGCATTTTTGTCTTTTGGTAAATAAAAGAATAAAAAGGGAAAAAGAAAACAAAATTTTTCCATCTTCTCCAAGTGCTAGCCGAAATTCCAAGGGTCACCATATCTAGGGTTTGTTCATCTTTTCAAGCTTGATTGTAAGTGCTCCCTAGCCCCCTTTTAATGTTCTTTACACTTTTGAAATTGTTATCAACCGATCTAGCCATTTCTACCATTATTTTAAGCTAGGGTTCATGTATGAAATTTGACCCATGTGTAATATAGTTGTATTTTGATGTTTAATGGAAGAATATGAATGTTTGATGTGTGATAAAAATCTTTTACTAAGTGATTTTTAGTGAAAACACCTAAAACGGACTTGTAAAAGGTGTAAAAATGAGTAGTAGAAAAGTGAAATAAAGGAAAATGTGGGCTGATATGAGATAGAATATGAATCAGCTAGGCTTAGGTAACCAAGAAATTGCATACATTTCATTTTTTGAGCCTAGGGACTAAAGTGTAAACAAGTAAAAAGTTAGGGGTAAAAAAGGTAATTTTACCAAAGTATGTGTTATGAGTCGATATGAGCAATGTATGTGTTGAACAAGTTGAATTTGGCATTATAGATTAAGAAAAACATTATTTGAGTCTTGATCGGGGGAAAAACAAAGTTTACGAGAATTAGGCTCGTTTTTATCATTTTTGTACTGAGGTAAGTTCATTTGCAAATAATGCAACATGTACCAAACTTTAAATGCTTTAATATTGCATGTATGGTAAGTACATACATATTTAATGTGATGTTGTATCATGTGTTTATTCCCTAAATTGTATCATGAATTATGCTTTGATTACTTCATGAATATGTGATTGGTGCTATGAGTATTGAAATTGACATTACGAGCAAGCTTAGCGAAAATGTGGTATCGAAGAACCCTGATTGAACCTTATGAATAATTTAGAATACAAGTGACATGTCACTAGGAATTACGTAATCTGAACTCATTGAGTTGTGGTCTGATTTCATGATATATGTGACATTCGAAGTCATTGAGTTGTGGTCTGAGTTCGTGATATATAAGACACATGTTTTGGTGTCCGGGTACTAGTCTCGTATATTTTATTGATGGCGAGAGTAACAGCCCGATTTAGACCCAAATTGAAATAGTGGTTTCGGGACCTCAAATCCGAGTAAAAAATAATTTAATATTATTTTCTATGTCTACAACATGATATATTATATGTGCGAAAATTTCGTGTGAAAATTTTATCATTTGTGTACTCGATTTAATAAAAAGAACTTAATTGCGTAAAATGTAAAAGTGATTAGCTAATTCTGTAAGTGCCGAATTGTTGTTGTTCTTTTAATATGGAGGCCTTAAAATGAAATTAGGCCAATTGATAATAGGATGGACGAAATTAGACAACCAATATTAAATTGTTATATTAATTTATAAAGGCTATAATAGTAAATTATGAAATAATAAGTATTATAATAAAACATAATTAAAAGACATGCATTTTGTTCATGTTTTTGGCCTAATCTTAAGAAAGAAAAAGAGGTTAAAAGATTTTGAACATTCGTCACTTTGGAAGCTTGATTCAAGGTTAGGTTTTTTTCGGTTTTTGATAATTTTTACATTTTTGAGATCGTTGCTTGTTATCTATCAAGCCCATGTTTCAATTTTTGAATTTGATGGTGATTTTGTATTTTTCCATTGTTGTAAGCTTGTTATTTTTGTTGTTTGATGCTGGAAAATAAAAGATATGTGATAGATTATCATGTTTTGTACTTGAAGTTTTGATGATTTTGAGTAATTAGGGCTAAATTGCAAAAATAATAAATTAAGGGACTAAAATGTGAAATAAATGAAATTTATGGACTTGTACGAATATAAGGAACATTCGGCCTAAGCATAGTGTATTCAAATTTTGCATGTTTTGTGTTTTGTGCAATTTGGATTAAATTGTAAAAAGTGTAAAATGTCAAGGGTAAAATAGTAATTTGTCCATTTATATGTTTTTGGACTAAATTGAATAGAATTATGTTTGAATGAGTTTAATTTGAATATGTTTAGATCAAGAACAAAAGAAATCGAATTTGGATCGAGGAAAAACCAAAGTTGTCGAATAGTCGTCCCATTTGGATTACTGTTGTCCAAAGTAAGTTTATAAGAAAATAGATGTTGTTTATTTTAAATAAATACGAGCTTATTATGTTGAAATGATTTATGTGAAGTATATATGTTGTTAGCCGAATGTGTATATGCTAGGGAGCTGTATTTACAAATTTGTTTTGACCGAGATATGACGTTCTAAAGTCCCGTATGAACCTTAGGAATAGCTAGGATACATATGTCATGACATAGGATTCCAATATGTGATGTGTGAGTAAGATCATGGCATTGATATATGTGTGCGAGTAAGACCACGTTTAATACGTTGGCATCGATATGTGATTCTGATATATGTGTGAGAGTAAGACCACATTTAATACGTTGGCATCGATATGTGACTTGGATATATGTGTGTGAGTAAGACCACGTTTACTACATTGGCATCGATATGTGATTCCGATATATGTGTGCTAGTAAGACCACGTTTAATACGTTGGCATCGATATGTGACTTCGATATATGTGTGCGAGTAAGAACCTGTCTGAGAAAGTGGCATCGATTTGTGATTCCGATATATGTGTGCGAGTAAGACCACGTTTAATACGTTGGCATCGATATGTGACTTCGATATATGTGTGCGAGTAAGACCCTGTTTGGGACAGTGGCATCGATATGTGATTACATGTAAGACCACGTCTGGGACGTTGGCATTATACGATATGTGAGATTATTTGAGAATCCTATTCAATTCCGAATGGTTCAATGGGCAATATTGAGTTAAGATGGAATGTGAAATCGAGCAAAATGTCGGGTATGTGCTAGTTTAAATTATTTGAAAGATAAGGTAAGTATATACTTGAGATGAACATATGAAATATGCATTATGAAAGTGAGAATTATATATGCTTATGAACATATGTGTATTCGGCCAAGTTAATATAATTAGATATTGTTCATGTGATGGTATATGAGTTTCAAGCATGAAAAATGTGTATTTGATTAAAGATTATTTGATTCGGTTTAGTTGATTTAATACTAATGTTCATTTGATTATTATTTGCTTATGACTTACTAAGCTATTTAAGCTTTCTTTGTGAGTATTTGTTTATTGTTTGATAGAATTTTGAAAGTTGGTTACGAGCTCAGGGATCATCAAAGAACTTTGTCACACTATCAATCATGTTTGCGGTATTTTAAAAGATCGAATTATGAACTTATGGCATGTATAGGCTGTAACACCCCTTACCGCTTACGTCATAGGAGCAGGATACAAGGTATTACCAGAATATAACACATACCATTAAACATAACCGAGATATAAATATGTCATCCAATTTGATAGTGCATCGTATAACATATGTCTTGAACAATATTAGCCAACTTTAATGGCTTGTACAAAGTAGCTGGTCGAAATCTTGTAACTAATATTTTAAACCTAGACAAATATGACACGTAACAAAATAATTAAGCCTACTATACATGCCATAATTCAAAACGTTTAGTTCAAATACCCTAAAGTATGATAGTGCGGGTAGATCTTCACGATCCTTAACTCTGAGCAAGCGAAGGACACTATAAGACAAAGAGAGAAACAAAGTAAGCTTATAGCTTAGTAAGTAAGTATGTAAATACTAATTAAAGAATCTAACATGTTTACACAACAATTCAAGTATATCTACTTTAACTTCACTATTCATTCCACTTTGATTAAATTTGTCTCTGTTGAGTCATATTCACTAAATAAATCATAACTCTAGTTACAAAACTCTAAATTTAAATCCGTAAAATTTCCCTGAATCTAGACTCATAAATATTTTTGCTAATTGTTTTCTATAATTTTTGGTTCAGCCGATTAGTACAGTTTATTAGTTAAAGTTTCCCCTGTTACACAGCTTGACTGATCTGACCTCTGTTCACTATGAATTGAATTTCTCTCAGTACACAATTCAAAAAAACCTGAAGTCTATTTCATTTAAAACTAGTCTCAATAAGGAATTTAGTCATGTAAACTATATTTCTTAATTTGTTTTGTACAATTTTTAATGATTTTTCAAAGTTGGAATAGGGGATCACGTATTCATCCTGAGCAAGTCACATACAATTGTAAATATCTCAAAATATAGAATTCCTTTGCTTGCTCTGTTCCTTTTATATGAAAGTAGACTCATTAAACTTTAATTTCACATCTCATTCAACCTCTAATTATATTCCTCCTATTTTTGGTGATTTTTCAAAATCACGTCACTGCTACCATCTAAAAACAGTTTTAATGCTAATTTCACTCTTTCACACATTCTTTATGCTAACCTCATTTTATCTTATATATGTATATACCACAAATCATTTTCACCACATTTCATTCACCATAAGTGTAGGTCCAAACCATAATATCACCACAAAATCATCCCGTTGAACAATTCGGATCAATCCTCAATATTTAATGGTTTCAGCACACAGCCCCACCATCATACTTCGTTTAGTTCGGCTCTCTTGTACACATGGTGAACACTTAGTACCACTCATGCGACCTAACCGATTTGTCTCGTAGCTCTCTTGTCTACATGGTGTCCTTCACTTGGAATCACGCATGCGACCTAGCTACATTTATCTTTCACGTAGCTCTCTTGTCTACATGGTGTCCTTCACTTGGAATCACGCATGCGACCTAGCTACATTTATCTTTCACGTAGCTCTCTTGTCTACATGGGATACATCTCGTATCACACATGTGACCTAGCTAGTACAGGTGTCTCGTAGCTTTCTTGTACACATGATGTGCACTCAAAGCATCATACATGTGACCTAGCTACGCTCCTCTATTTCATTCGATCTCTCAGAATGTTCAACCGGATCTCTCTCTATATTTATTTCCATTCTTCCAATAGTCGATTTATATTTTAACATCAGCTAGTATATTTATATAATAGGCTGAAATATAAGAATGTACATGAAATTATTGTAATATTTACATACAAACTTACCTTGGTACAAAATGTGGAAATTTTGCAATTTAGTCCAAAACTTTTCCTTCCCCGTTCGAGATCAATTCGCGTCTTTCTTGATCTATAATAACACATTTAGCTTATTTAATACTCATACTATTTATTTCAATCCAAAAATCAAATCATGGAAAAATTACATTTTGCCCCTAACTTTACAAAATTACAATTTTTCCCTAGGCTCGGAATTTAATTTCAGCCCTTATTCTTATATTTTATGATATGCTGAACATTTTCTCTTCTACAACAACATCAAATTCTCACTCTATCATATAGTTATGAACAATAGGTATTTTTACCGATTATCTGCTTTTACTCGTTTTCACTTAAAACCGAGTAGCACAAGTTATTTAACGTAATTTAAAACCTCATATTCTATCATAAAACATCAAAATACACAAATTTCACCTATGGGTATTTTTCCAAATATGAACCCTAGGTTAAATTATTACTAGCATAAGCTTAATCGAGCTTCCGGATTCCAAAAGCGTAAAGAACATTAAAAGCGGGCTTGGAATCACTTACTATGGAGCTTGAAAATTGAAGAAACCCTAGCTATGGAGAGAGGGAGAATTCGGCAGCAACTAAGGAGGATGATGATCAATTTTGTGTTATTTTTCCCATTTTATTTCATTTAATATCCAAATGACCAAAATGCCCTCCTTACTAAACTTTCAAAATTCCTTCCATGTCCTAATTTTTCCATGAACTTAAAATTGGTCAAATTGCTATTTAAGACCTCCTAATTAATATTCCAAAACAATTTCATACTAAAACTTCGGGATGCAAATTTTGTAACTTATTCGATTTAGTCCCTACTTTCAATTTAAGCACTTTAGGCATAGAATTTCATCACGAAATTTTCACACAATCATGCAATCATATCATAAACCCCAAAATAATTATAAAACAATTATTTCTATCTCGGATTTGTGGTCACGAAACCACTATTCGATTAGGCCCTAATTCGGGTTGTCACAATTCTCCCCTTTTGAGATTTTCGTTCCGAAAATCTTACCGTAAAGAGGTTTGGGTCTTGTTTCCTCATAGCTTCCTCAGTTCCCACGTAGCCTCTTCTATCCCATGTCCGTGCCACAATACTTTCACTAAAGCTATACTTTTATTTCTTAAGCTGTTTAACCTCTCGAGCCAAAATCTTTATTGGTTTCTCCTCATAGGTCATATCCGATCGAATCTCAATTTACATTGGGGAAATCACATGTGAAGGATCGAACGATAACGTTGCAACATTGATACATGAAACACGTTATGAATTCTTTCTAACTCTGCCGGTAAGGCCAACCGATATGCCTTGGTCCAATTCTCTCAAGAATCTCAGACGGCCCAATAAAACGCGGACTCAACTTGCCTTTTCGACTAAATCTCGAATCTTTTTCCATGGTGACACCTTCAAGAACACTTTATCACCCACCGAAATTCAATCTCTTTTCTTTTAAATCGCATATGACTTTTGTCGATCTCAAGCGACTTTCAAGCAATCCGAATTACTTTTATTTTCTCTTGGTTTCTTTAACTAGATCAACTCCATGAATCTTTCTCACTAAGCTCGGTCCAATATAAAGGAGTCCGACACTTACGACCATACAAGGCTTAAATGCGGTGCCATTTGTATACTTGATTGATAAGCTGTTATTGTAGGCAAACTCAATCAAAGATAGATATTTCTCCCAACTACCTCCAAATTCTAAAACACAAACATCTAAGCATATCTTGAGTACCGGATTACTCTTTCCGTTTGACCATCTGTTTGTGGATGAAATGCGGTACTAAAGTTCAATTTTGTACCCAAAGCTTCTTGTAATTTTTTCCAAAATCTCGAGGTAAATCTTGGATCTCTATCGATATTATAGACATAGGTACTCCATGCAACTTTACAATTTCAAAGAATATATAATTCGCTAATTTATCAAGTGAGTAATCAGTGCGTCTTGGTATAAAGTGGGTGACTTTGTTAATCTATCAACCACTACCCAAACAAACATCCTTCTTTTTAGGAGTTAAAGGCAAACCGGTTACAAAATCCATGGTAATCTTGTCCCATTTCCACTCGGGCACCATTACCGGTTGAAGTAATCACGAAGGCACTTGATGTTCAACTTTTACTTGTTGATGATCAAACACTTGGTTACAAATTCGAAATGTCCTTTTCATACCGCCACCAATCTGACTTCTTTAAATCATTATACATTTTGTGCTACCAGGATGAACCGATAAATGACCATTGTGCGCCTCATGTAATATTTTCGAATCAATTTATTGTTTTTCGGCACACATATCCTGTCTCGAAACATCAAGCAGTCATCTGGTCCAACTCGAAAATCGAGTCGTAACTTTGATTCGCATTGAGTTCTCTTGATCCGCAACTCACTATCATTCTTTTGAGCATCACAAATCAACTGGAGAAATAACGATTTAGCTCTCATCTCGCTAAGATTGACCCATCATCGACAATGCTAACCCGTGTTCATGGCTCTCAAAGTAAAAAGAAATTTTTCGCTCAAGACGCCAAGAACTACATTTGCTTTTCCGGATGGTAACCAATCACTAGATCATAATCCTTTAATAATTCAAGCCATCTTATTGTCGCAGATTCGAGATCCTTTTGATTCATCAAGTATTTCAAACTTTTGTGATCGGTAAAAATTCGGCATTTTCACCGTACAAATAATGTCGCCAAATCTTCAAGGCAAAAACAACAATGCCGGCCCAAATCATGTGTAGGATAGTTCTTCTCATGCGGTTTTAACTGTCTCTCAAGCATAAGCTACCACTTTACCCTCTTGCATCAACACACATCCAAGGCACATCAATGATGCATCACTATAAATTACTGAACTCCTTTCCTAACTCGGCTGTACTAAAATTGGTGCTTCATCAATCGTGCTTTCAACTTTTCAAAGCTTTGTTGACATTTATCATCCATTCGAACTTAACATTCTTTTGCAACAACTTAGTCATAGGAGAGGCAATCATCGAAAATCCTTCAACAAAACGTCTATAATACCCGGCTAAGCCTAAAAGCTTCTATCCTCGGATACATTCTTGGCGGTTTCAATCAACGATCGCAGAAATCTTGCTTGGATCCACCGAATACCATCACCGAGACTATATGCACAAAAATCGACTTCACGAAGCCGAACTCACTTTTACTAAACTTGGCAAGCAGTTTCTTTTCTCTCAAGATCGCAATATAGTTCTCAAGTGTTCGGCATGTTCAGACTCATCTCGAGAATAAATTAAAATGTCATCTATAAACACTACTACAAACTTATCCAAATATGGTAGGAAGATCCGATTCATTAAGTCCATAAATATAGTGGAGCATTTGTTAAGCGAAAGGCATCACAAGAAACTCATAATGTCCATACCTTGTCCTAAAGGCGGTTTTCGCACATCGACTCCTTAACTCTCATTTGGTAGTAACCGGACCTCAAATCAATCTTTGAAAACACTTGTGGCCCCTTTAACCGATCGAATAAATCATCAATCCTCGGCAATGGGTACTTGTTCTTTATAGTCACCTTATTGTCGACGGTAATCAATGCAAACTCTCATTGAACCATCCTTCTTCTTCTGAATAATACAGAGCACCCGGGAGAGAAACTTCGGTCTCACAAATCCCTTGTGCGTTAACTCTTGCAATTGAGCCTTCAATTCTTTTAATTGATTGAGCCATTCTATATGGAGCAATCGAGATCGATCGATGCCGCAACAAATCAATGGCAAAATCTATCTCTCGTTCGGAGGCAACCTGGGCAATTCCTCCGAAATACATCCGAAACTCACGGACTATCGGTATTGATTCAAATTTCAGTTGAGGCAACTCAATATTCATTACATAAGCGGATAAGCTTCACACCCTTTTCTCATGTATTTACGTGCGGACATATACGAAATCACCATAGGCAATTTATTTGATTCATCTGTTTCAACCCACGAAATTTCTCCATTTTCACATTTCAACTCTAGTGTCTTTTGTTTACAATCTACCTTAGCATCATACAATGTTAACCGGTCCATTCCCAAGATAACGTCAAACTCACCAAATGGTATGACATCAAGTTGGCGGAAAAGCAGTGACCTTGAATCATTAATGGGCAATTCTTGCAAACCTTGTCAACTAGCACATATTGGCCTAAGGGTTCGACACTTTAATCGTAAACTCATAAATTCAACAGAAACTTTTATTGGATACTAAATTCAATGCAATAACAATAGTATCATAGAGAAAATGTACCGAATGACATCGGAGATGATGCATCTTCTCGAACACGTATAGCATAAGCTCTAGCAGTGCTCTAGCTTCGATCTTGCCGTTAAATCTTTCATCACAGTTTACTACTAGTCCCACCTCCGTATTTCTCGGTGGTCTACCTCTACTAGCGGTGGTATTCATCTAGCACTCTGAAAAATCTTTCTTCTTTAACTTTCTCCGGACAATCTCTAATAAAATGCTCATGAGAACCACTTTGAAACAAGCTCGCTCGGTCCCCCAACACTCACCATAATGTTGCTCGCCACATTGTCGACACTCGGGCTTTCTAGGTCGCACATTACCCACACTTGCCACCAAGTAGCTTGAGCTTTAGACCACGAATATGCTCTACCACGATCTCGTGTGAATCCCCAATTGAAACTGTCATTCGAGGGTTTGTCTCTTTGGACCTCTTTGGTTGAGATTGAAATGGCTTGCTTATCTGTCTTTTTCGACATCTCGGGCCTCAATAGCGACTTTTCTTCTTTCTTTGTTCAATTCTTGACTTTAAGAGCTCGATCAACCAATACTACAAATTCTTTCAACTCCAAAATTCCTACAAGCACTTTAATGTCCTCATTCAGCCCATCTTCAAATCTTCTACACATAATGGCCTCGGTGGACACACATTCACAGGCATACTTGTTGAGTCTTACAAATTCGCGTTCATACTGCTACTGACATTTTCCCGCTTCAATTCAAGGAACTCCTTCCGTTTTTGATCAATAAATCACGACTTATGTATTTCTTTCTAAATTCTTCCTGGAAGAAATCCTAAGTAACTTTTCTTTGGCACCACTGCAACCAAAGTCTTCCACCGTGGTAAGCGAATCTCTCAAAAGTGATACTGACACTTTAAGCATTCCTCGGTGTACATGAGAGCTCATCAAATACACGGGTAGAATTTTCAAGCCGAATTCCGCTTTCTTAGGATCATCATCGACCTTTGCTCTAAACTCTTGCCCCTTGTTTTGAATCTTGTCAACCGGAGGCTTGTTCATTCTTACCAAATCTATACCTTGAGCGACTCTGAGGAATCGTCCGAGGTATAGGAGGGGTGGAGGAGGTTGAGCATTTGGATTTGCTCGAATAAATTCAATATACCAATTGTTCATCATTTGGAGAAAGGCATCCCGAGCCTCATCTCCTTGTCTCAATGTCTCGGTCTACTTTCCCAGTAGCGGTCCCTTGTGCGGGAGCCAGCGCATTACTAAAACATCATCACCGCAGTTCCTTCAGGATCCATTACTATATTAAAACAAAACACGTTTAGAATAATCGAGTCACCACACTATCACAATATTTTTATGGCATGTATAGCTAGACTTTTACACACTTTATTAGTCCGAGAACCGACTAAACCATAGCTCGATACCACTAAATGTAACACCCTTACCGTTCTATCGTCATAGGAACAGATACAAGGTATTACGAACATAACACATACCATTAAACATAACCGAAATATAAATATGTCATCCAATTTGATAGTGCATCGTATAATATATGTCTTGAACAATATTAGCCAACTTTAATGGCTTGTACAAATTAGCTGGTCGAAATCTTGTAACTAATATTTTAAACCTAGACAAATATGACACGTAACAAAATAATTAAGCCTACTATACATGCCATAATTCAAAACGTTTAGTTCAAATACCCTAAAGTATGATAGTGCGGTAGATCTTCACGATCCTTAACTCTGAGCAAGCCGAAGAACACTATAAGACAAAAGAGAGAAACAAAGTAAGCTTATAGCTTAGTAAGTAAGTATGTAAATACTAATTAAAAAAATCTAACATGTTTACACAACAATTCAAGTATATCTACTTTAACTTCACTATTCATTCCACTTTGATTAAGCTGTCTCGCAAGCGTCATATTCACTAAATAAATCATAACTCGAGTTACAAAACTCGAAATTCAAATCCGTAAAATTTCCTGAATCTAGACTCATAAAGATTTTTGCTAATTTTTTCTATAATTTTGGTTCAGCTGATTAGTACAGTTTATTAGTTAAAGTTTCCCTGTTACACAGCTCGACTGATATGACCTCTGTTCACTACAAATTGAATTTCTCTCAGTACACAATTCAAACAACCCTGAAGTCTGTTTCATTTAAAACTAGTCTCAATAAGGAATTTAGGCATGTAAACTATACTTCTTAATTTTCTTTGTAAAATTTTTAATGATTTTTCAAAGTTGGAACAGGGGATCACGTATTCATCCTGAGCAAGTCACATACAATTGTAAATATCTCAAAATATAGAATTCCTTTGCTTGCTCTGTTTCTTTTATATGAAAGTAGACTCATTAAACTTTAATTTCACATCTCATTCAACCTCTAATTATATTCCTCCTATTTTTGGTGATTTTTCAAAATCACGTCACTGCTACTATCTAAAAACAGTTTTAATGCTAATTTCACTCTTTTACACATTCTTTATGCTAACCTCATTTTATCTTATATATGTATATACCACAAATCATTTTCACCACATTTCATTCACCATAAGTGTAGGTCCAAACCACAATATCACCACAAAACCATCCCGTTGAACAATTCGGATCAATCCTCGATATTTAATGGTTTCAAAGACACGCCCCACCATCATACTTCGTTTAGTTCGGCTCTCTTGTATACATGGTGAACACTTAGTACCACTCATGCACCCAAACGATTTGTCTCGTAGCTCTCTTGTCAACATGGTGTCCTTCACTTGGAATCACGCATGCGACCTAGCTACATTTATCTTTCACGTAGCTCTCTTGTCTACATGGAATACATCTCGTATCACACATGTGACCTAGCTACTCTGAGGTGTCTCGTAGCTTTCTTGTACACATGATGTGCACTCGGCATCATACATGTGACCTAGCTACGCTCCCTCTATTTCATTCGATCTCTCAGAATGTTCAACCGGATCTCTCTCTATATTTATTTCCATTCTTCCAATAGTCGATTTATATTTTAACATCAGCTAGTATATTTATATAATAGGCTGAAATATAAGAATGTACATGAAATTATTGTAATATTTACATACAAACTTACCTTGGTGCAAAATGTGGAAATTTTGCAATTTAGTCCAAAACTTTTTCCTTCCCCGTTCGAGATCAATTCGCGTCTTTCTTGATCTATAATAACACATTTAGCTCATTTAATACTCATACTATTTATTTCAATCCAAAAATCACATCATGGAAAAATTACATTTTGCCCCTAACTTTTCAAAATTACAATTTTGCCCCTAGGCTCGGAATTTAATTTTAGCCCTTATTCTTATATTTTATGATATGCTGAACATTTTCTCTTCTACAACAACATCAAATTCTCACTCTATCATATAGTTATGAACAATAGGTATTTTTACCGATTATCTTGCTTTTACTCGTTTTCACTTAAAACCGAGTAGCACAAGTTATTTAACATAATTTAAAACCTCATATTCTATCATAAAACATCAAAATACACAAATTTCACCTATGGGTATTTTTCCAATGTGAACCCTAGGTTAAATTATTACTAGCATAAGCTTAATCGAGCTTTCGGATTCCAAAACGTAAAGAACATTAAAAGCGGGCTTGGAATCACTTACTATGGAGCTTGAAAATTGAAGAAACCCTAGCTATGGAGAGAGGAGAATTCGGCAGCAACTAAGGAGGATGATGATCAATTTTGTGTTATTTTTCCCATTTTATTTCATTTAATATCCAAATGACCAAAATGCCCTCCTTACTAAACTTTCAAAAATTCCTTCCATGTCCTAATTTTGTACATGAACTTAAAATTGGTCAAATTTCTATTTAAGACCTCCTAATTAATATTCCAAAACAATTTCATACTAAAAACTTCTGGGATGCAAATTTTGCAACTTATTCGATTTAGTCCCTACTTTCAATTTAAGCACTTTAGGCATAGAATTTCATCACGAAATTTTCACACAATCATGCAATCATATCATAAACCCCAAAATAATTATAAAACAATTATTTTTATCTCAGATTTGTGGTCACGAAACCACTATTCCGATTAGGCCCTAATTCGGGTTGTCACAAATTTCACCTATGGGTATTTTTCCAAATATGAACCCTAGGTTAAATTATTACTAGCGTAAGCTTAATCGAGCTTCCGGGATTCCAAAAACGTAAAGAACATTAAAAACGGGGCTTGGAATCACTTACTATGGAGCTTGAAAATTGAAGAAACCCTAGCTATGGAGAGAGGGAGAATTGGCAAGACAACTAAGGAAGATGATGATCAATTTTGTGTTATTTTTCCCATTTTATTTCATTTAATATCCAAATGACCAAAATGCCCTCCTTACTAAACTTTCAAAAATTCCTTCCATGTCCTAATTTTGTCCATGAACTTAAAATTGGTCAAATTGCTATTTAAGACCTCCTAATTAATATTCCAAAACAATTTCATACTAAAACTTCCGGATGCAAATTTTGCAACTTATTCGATTTAGTCCCTACTTTCAATTTAAGCACTTTAGGCATAGAATTTCATCACGAAATTTTCACACAATCATGCAATCATATCATAAACCCCAAAATAATTATAAAACAATTATTTCTATCTCGGATTTGTGGTCACGAAACCACTATTCCGATTAGGCCCTAATTCGGGTTGTCACATAGGCTAGCATTTGTTTTGGTTGGTTTTGAAAGTGCATATATGTATAAGCTAGTGTTAATGTGTTTGGAATTTGAATGTGTATATAAGGCCATGCGAAAATGGCTTGATTATTATGCTTAAGTTTGGTTTTATATGTTCTTGATTTAAATGTTTGATGTGTTTGGTTTTGGTAATTCTGTATTGGTGATTGAATTATGTTGTAAAGTGTTTAAATATTATGTTAATATTGAGTTTAGTAGTACCATTATGTGCGGATTATGCTATGCTTGGATATGGATGTTTGATTGGTTGAATTGATAAAGTTAGCCTATTAGTGAACACAAATATGTGCACAAAATTTACATTTGATAGGTATCTATAAATTTGGATGTGGTTAGATGTGCATAATGCTTTGATGTGTAAAGTTGCATAATACATTCATATTGCTAAGTTGTTAATGCCGTGAATGCTATTGGATAATAAATTGTGTTATATGGTTTATTTGGTCTAAAATGTGCATAAATGATTAATGAATTAAAATGCTTGATTTTTTTATTTAGGTATTCGAATAATATTAAAATGATGAGCACATGATTTGAATGATGCATTATTAAAGTAATTGTGGTATGACTTTAGAACATGGCTATTGAAAATTAAATATGATATATGTTTGATATGGGTTCAGTTGAACTTTATGATATGATTTGTATACGCAGTATGATTTATATTTAAAATTTGATTAATAAGAAGTTATATTTATTTATATTTGTGAATATGATCTATGTGATTATGTGAATGTACTAAAGCTTTATTTTCTTTGGAAATACCTTGTAACCCTAATTCGGCGACGGATAGGGGTTAGGGGTGTTACATTTGATTGGCATCAGAGCTACGGTTTAGTCGGTTCTAGGACTAACATAGCACGTTTGAGTCTAGCTATACATGTCATAATTATAAACTGCAATAGTGTGATGATTCTTGATAGTTAAAAATGTGTTTTATTATAGAAATGGATCCCGATCGAGTTGTAACAGATGACGTAGAAGATAATGCACCCGCTCCTACTCAGGGGGTAGCGCCGGCTGATTCTAGGCCGATTTCGAGTAATATAAAGGGGGAGGCTACGCAATCCTTCTTCCAGTTAATGAATGAGTGGTTTACGGAGTTCGTTAGAATGAATCCTACTGCTCAACAACCTTCACCCCCTGAAGTTCCTATAACTTCCCAAGTTATATGAAAAAAAAGAAAAGAAAAATTGATTTTGAAGCCGGAGATTCCCGTGAGAGATCATCGGGTAAATCATTTCAGTCTACATAAAAAAAATGCTGAAATTATTATAATCGTTCAAAGACTGTGGGACACTAAAGTAGAGATCGTGCTAGATCACATTCGAGCTTTAGAGCTTCAACTACTTCGATTGCTAGTGTTGAAAATGTCAGATCTGATCGACCTGAGTGCAAACATTGTGGTAAAAGACATTCGGGTATTTGTAGATTGAATAATCAAGCTTGTTTCAAATGTGGATCCTTAGATCACTTTATCCGATATTGTCCTGAGTCGGTTGGGCGAGAGATTGTGCAAAATCTGAGATCGAGTAACATTTCAGCTAATGGTAGGTTTTCTAAAAATGCGGGAAATGTAAGTAGCAGTCAGAGAGGAATTAAAAACACAACAGTTCGATCTGAGGTTCGTACACCTGCCAGAGCTATTGCCATTTGCGCACGCTAGGAGGCTTCATCCCCTGATGTTATTACTGGTACATTCACTCTCTATGATACTAGTGTAATTGCATTGATTGATCCTGGTTTAATTCATTCTTATGTATGTGAGACCTTAATATTCAGTAAGACTTTGTCTGAAGAGTCTGTTGAGTTTGTGATTAGAATATCAAACCCCTTGGGTTGGTGTGTTTTAGTTGATAAAATGTGTAAGAATTATCCATTGATGGTTCGAGATTCATGTCTTCCTGTTGATTTGATGATGTTATCATTCGACGAGTTCTGAGTTTGGATTGGTAGACTTTGCACAATGCTGTTGTAAATTGCAAATGAAAGACTATTGATTTAAGATGCCAAAATGATGAGATTAATTGGATTGAGTCTAATGATCTGAATGGTTTATCGGCAGTGATATTTTCAATGTTAGCTCAGAAATATGTGAGAAAGAGTTGTGAAGCTTACTTTGCTATGTGTTTGATAGTAAAGTGACCGAAAGAAAGATTGAATCAGTACCACTTGTGTGCGAGTATCCGGATGTGTTTTTTGAAGAATTGCCAGATTTACCACCTATCTGATAAGTAGAGTTTGGTATTGAATTAGTGCCAGGGACGACTCCAATATCGATAGCTCCGTATAGAATGGCACCTACTGAATTAAAAGAATTGAAAGTTTAGTTGCAAGAGTTGACAGGTAGAGGTTTCGCGCGACTGAGTTTCTCTTCTTAGGGTACACCAGTTTTCAATTATAGACAGCTCAATAAGGTGATTATAAAGAGTAAATATCCGTTGCAATGGATTGACGACCTGTTCGATTAACTTAAAAGGGCTATAGTGTTTTCAAAGATAGATTTGGAATCAGGTTACTATCAATTGCGAGTTAAAGACTCTGATGTGCCAAAAACTGCTTTTCAAATGAGGTACGGACATTATGAGTTTTTGGTTATGCCTTTCGGACTTACTAATTCACCTGCTGTTTTTATGGATTTGATAAACCAGATCTTCAGACAGTATCTGGATCGATTTGTGGTTGTGTTCATAGATGACATATTGATATATTCCTGTGATGAATCCGAACATGCCGAACATTTGAGACTTGTGTTACAGACTTTGCGAGATAAAAATTTGTATGCGAAGTTCAGTAAATGTGAGTTCTGGTTACGTGAAGTTAGTTTTCTGGGACATGTCATATCAGTATTGGGTATTCGGGTTAATCCGAGTAAAATTTCAGCTATACTTGATTGGAAACTTCTGAGAAATGTTTCTGAAGTCTGAAGTTTTTTTTTGGGACTTGCTAGTTACTATAGATGGTTTCGTGAAAGGTTTCTCTATGATTGCAACCATGATGACGAAGCTATTACAGTGAGATGTTAAATTCGAATGGTCAGAAAAGTGCCAGAAAAGTTTTGATCAATTGAAAGCCCTTTTGACCGAAGCTCTAGTACTAGTTCAACCAGAATCGGGTAAAGAATTTATTATCTATAGTGATGTATCTTTAAATGGTTTGGGCTATATGTTAATGAAGGAAGGAAAAGTCATAGCTTATGCCTTGAAACAGTTAAAGCCACACGAAAAGAATTATTCGACGCAAGACCTAAAATTGGCAGCTATTGTGCCTGTATTGAAAATATGACGCCATTACCTATTCGGTGAGAAATGTCATGTTTATTTTGATCACAAAAGCCTGAAATATTTGATGACTCAGAAAGAGCTGAAATTGAGACAACGTTGATGGTTAGAGCTGTTAAAAGACTACGAGCTTCTGATTGACTACCATCCGGGAAAGATTAATGTTATTATTAATGCTTTAAGCTGAAAATCACTATTTACTTTACGTGCAATGAATGCGCATATGGATGTGTATGATGATGGTTCGATAATAGATGATTAAAAGCAAGATCGTTATTTATTCAACAGATTTGTAATGCTTAAAAAGTTGATAACGATTTGTTAGCAAAATGGGTTCAATATGACTCGAATGCTGATTTAGAGTTCTGAGTTGATGTTGAGGGTTGTTTGAGGTTCAGAAATAGAATATGTGTTTTGAGAAATTCAGACTTGATTCAGATGATTTTGAACGAAGCTTACAGCAGTCAGTAACTGTTCATCCAAGTAGTAAATGATCTGAAACAGCTTTACTAGTGGCATAGTATGAAATGAGACATTTCTGACTTTGTTTTGAAATGTTTAGTCTGCTAGCAAGTAAAAGCCGAGCATCAGGTACCTTCTGGATTGCTTCAGCTGATCATGATACTTGAATGGAAATGGGACAGGATCACAATGGATTTTGTATCTGGTTTACCGTTGACACCGAGCAAGAAAGATGCAATATGGATTGTTGTGATAGATTGACTAAATCGGCTAATTTTGTTCCGGTTCGTACAGATTACTCATTTGATAATCTGGCTGAATTGTATGTTTCTCAGATTATGAGATTAGTGAACGTATCGGGCCAGTTGCATATAGATAATTGTTTCCACATGAGTTACAAAAGATCCATAATGTATTCTATGTTTCAATACTTCGTAGATATCGATCTAATTCCTCACATGTGATTAATCCATCAGAGATTGAGATTAAATCTGATATGACATATGAGGAAGAACCGGTTCATATTCTGGCTCGCGAAGTTAAAGAATTGCGAAATAAGAAAATTCTGTTAATGAAAGTACTGTGGCATAAACACAGAATTAAACAGGCAACATGGGATCCAGAAGATACAATGGAAGAACGTTATCCGAACCTATTCACCGGTAAGATTTTCGGGGACGAAAATCCCTAAGGGGGAGAGTTGTAACCGCCTGATTTAGACCCAAATCGAAATAATGGTTTCGGGACCACAAATCCGAGTCAAAAAATATTTTAATATTATTTTCTATGTCTACAACATGATATATTATACGTGTGAAAATTTCGTGTGAAAATTTTATCGTTTGTGTACTCGATTTAATAAAAAGAACTTAATTGCGTAAAATGTAAAAGTGATTAGCTAATTACGTAAGTCTTTGAATTGTTGTTGTTCTTTTAATATGGAGGCCTTAAAATGAAATTAGGCCAATTGATAATAGGATGGACGAAATTAGACAACCAATATTAAATTGTTATATTAATTTATAAAGGCTATAATAGTAAATTATGAAATAATAAGTATTATAATAAAACATAATTAAAAGACATGCATTTTGTTCATGTTTTGGCGAATCTTAAGAAAGAAAAGAGGTTAAAAGCTTTTGAACATTCGTCACTTTGGAAGCTTGATTCAAGGTTAGGTTTTTTCGGTTTTGATAATTTTTACATTTTGAGATCGTTGCTTGTTATCTATCAAGCCCATGTTTCAATTTTTGAATTTGATGGTGATTTTGTATTTTCCATTGTTGTAAGCTTGTTATTTTTGTTGTTTGATGCTGGAAAATAAAAGATATGTGATAGATTATCATGTTTTGTACTTGAAGTTTTGATGATTTTGAGTAATTAGGGCTAAATTGCAAAATAATAAATTAAGGGACTAAAATGTGAAATAAATGAAATTTATGGACTTGTACGAATATAAGGAACGTTCGGCCTAAGCATAGTGTATTCAAATTTTGCATGTTTTGTGTTTTGTGCAATTTGGATTAAATTGTAAAAAGTGTAAAATGTCAAGGGTAAAATAGTAATTTGCCCATTTATATGTTTTTGGACTAAATTGAATAGAATTATGTTTGAATGAGTTTAATTTGAATATGTTTAGATCAAGAACAAAAGAAATCAAATTTGGATCGGGGAAAAACCAAAGTTGTCGAATAGTCGTCCCATTTGGATTACTGTTGTCCAAAGTAAGTTTATAAGAAAATAGATGTTGTTTATTTTAAATAAATACGAGCTTATTATGTTGAAATGATTTATGTGAAGTATATATGTTGTTAGCCGAATGTGTATATGCTAGGGAGCTGTATTTACAAATTTGTTTTGACCGAGATATGACGTTCTAAAGTCCCTATGAACCTTAGGAATAGCTAGGATACATATGTCATGACATAGGATTCCGACATGTGATGTGTGAGTAAGATCATGGCATTGATATATGTGTGCGAGTAAGACCACGTTTAATACGTTGGCATCGATATGTGATTCTGATATATGTGTGAGAGTAAGACCACATTTAATACGTTGGCATCGATATGTGACTTGGATATATGTGTGTGAGTAAGACCACGTTTACTACATTGGCATCGATATGTGATTCCGATATATGTGTGCTAGTAAGACCACGTTTAATACGTTGGCATCAATATGTGACTTCGATATATGTGTGCGAGTAAGAACCTGTCTGAGAAAGTGGCATCGATTTGTGATTCCGATATATGTGTGCGAGTAAAACCACGTTTAATACGTTGGCATCGATATGTGACTTCGATATATGTGACTTCGATACATGTAAGACCACGTTTGGGACGTTGGCATTGTACGATATGTGAGATTATCCGAGTATCCTATTCAATTTCGAATGGTTCAACGGGCAATATCGAGTTAAGATGGAATGTGAAATTATGTTAAAATGTCAGGTATATGCTAGTTTAAATTATTTGAAAGATAAGGTAAGTATATACTCGAGATGAGCATATGAAATATGCATTATGAAAGTGAGAATTATATATGCTTATGAACATATGTGTATTCGTCCAAGTTAATATAATTAGATGTTGTTCATGTGATGGTATATGAGTTTCAAGCATGAAAAATGTGTATTTGATTAAAGATTATTTGATTCAGTTTAGTTGATTTAATGCTAATGTTCATTTGATTATTATTTGCTTATGACTTACTAAGCTATTTAAGCTTACTGTGTGAGTATTTGTTTATTTTTTTATAGATTTTTGAAAGCTGGTTACGAGCTTGATGATCGTCAAGGAGCTTCATCACACTATCAATCATCTTTGTGGTATTTTAAAAGATCGAATTATGAACTTATGGCATGTATAGGCTAGCATTTGTTTTGGTTGGTTTTGAAAGTGCATATATGTATAAGCTAGTGTTAATGTGTTTGGAATTTGAATGTGTATATAAGGCCATGCGAAAATGGCTTGATTATTATGCTTAAGTTTGGTTTTATATGTTCTTGATTTAAATGTTTGATGTGGTTGGTTTTGGTAATTCTGTATTGGTGATTGAATTATGTGGTAAAGTGTTTAAATATTATGTTAATATTGAGTTTAGTAGTACCATTATGTGCGGATTATGCTATGCTTGGATATGAAAGTTTGATTGGTTGACATGGTTAATTTAATTTAGTTTTATAATAATATGAACGTATATGTCTTAATTGTTGTATGGAAGATTGATTAAATAGCCGAAGGTATATAATAAATTGGTTGAGTTGTATATGTGAAATTTTGGTTGGATTTAAGGTATATGGAATTGGCTTATTTTGACTAGGTTAATGTTCTTGTAAAATGGTTAATGCTAGTCAAGTGAGCAATGTCTATATTGGTTTAGGTTGCAAATGAAATTCGGTCATTGGGTATGCTTGTATATAATTGTATAGTCTTAATATTTAGTCGCAAGGTGTAGATTTGAGCTAAAATGAACATGTGGAAATGTATATATATATATATAAATGTATTGACGTTATTTTAGGAGTCCAAATGCTACATTTCAAAATAAATAGATTCAGTTTGTGATGATTAATGTTAAACATGACTTGAATTGATAAAGTTAGCTTATTAATGAACACAAATATGTGCACATAATTTACATTTGATAGGTATCTATAAATTTGGATGTGGTTAGATGTGCATAATGCTTTGATGTGTAAAGTTGCATAATACATTCATATTGCTAAGTTGTTAATGCCATGAATGCTATTGGATAATAAATTGTGTTATATGGTTTATTTGGTCTAAAATGTGCATGAATGATTAATGAATTAAAATGCTTGATTTTTTTTATTTAGGTATTCGAATAATATTAAAATGATGAGCACATGATTTGAATGATGTATTATTAAAGTAATTGTGGTATGACTTTGGAACATGGCTATTGAAAATTAAATATGATATATGTTTGATATGGGTTCAGTTGAACTTTGTGATATGATTTGTATACGCAGTATGATTTATATTTAAAATTTGATTAATAAGAAGTTATATTTATATATATATTTGCAAATATGACCTATGTGATTATGTGAATGTACTAAAGCTGTATTTTCTTAGGAAATGTGTTACAGCGAGGTCGTCTGGCATGTGTTGCGGACGCCTGGCAACTTGTATGAATAGACCCGTGAGTAGCTCAAAAACGAGCAACACATGATCTGAATCATGAAGTAGCATTGGCTACGTATGAGGCACTTAAGTGCAAGTTTCTGATGTATCCAATAATATTTCGAGTGTTCAACAGGTTGTTCAAGAGGAGTGCAATGAGTAATCTTAATGATTGTATCAATACAAGAAAGTAAGTTATTATGTGCAAGTGGGCACAAGTATGTATATCAAACTCATGTGAATGACATGAAATATGATGAGCTCGTGGTAAGAACATGTATATATATATATATATATATATATATGAGAAATAAGTTTATGAGATTTGATAAAATGCAAGGTTATGTTCGTTATGTTAAATACATGATTTATGCTTGTTTAAGTTGCATTTTATTTGCATGTGAACTTACTAAGATTTATGCTTACCCCCTTTCCTTTCCATTTCTTATAGTTTCGCCAAGCTAACTTAAGGATTAGAGAATGCCGGTGACTCGATCACACTATCAATCAAACATTTGGGTATAGCTAGCCTTATCATTTTGAGTATGGCATGTATAGGGACTTGGTTTTTTTGTTATGTGTCATATTGATTAGCCAAATGTGTTGGCTTATGATGTTTTTATGATTATTTTGTATATGGTCATGAGAGGTGGCTCATATTGATTATTTTGGGTTGTAACCTTATTTATTGATGCATGCATGCAAATGTGTTTATGCTTTAATGTGGTTGTGGTTGATTATGGTTGATGAGTGAGATGGATGGCATGTATGTTGTGTATAGAACATGATTAATTTGTATACAATAAATGTGGTGCAAAGGTATAACTTGAAAATAGGTTAACAAAGATGTTAGACAAATATGAAATTGGTGTGGAGTGCCATATGAAAGCATGATAGTTGAATAGGTGAAATGTTGACATTATCAAGTTACAATTTAACCATGGTTGTGAATGTTTGGGTAAGCAAATGTGTCATGTTGCATGCTTTGAAGTGAGTACAAGTATGTGAGTGTTTGAGGGTTGCAAATGGCTTGGAAAATAGACTAAAAATTGTCCACATGGTTAGACACACGGGCATGTGTCTTGGCTGTGTGTGATACACGGTTTGCCCCATGGACGTGTGATCCGGCCGTGTGTCCCTTGCGCCCTAATTATGAAAAACAGAATGCCCGGCAGTAAACACACGGGCAGAATACGGTCGTGTGTCTCAATCGTGTGAAGGAAATGGTCTTAGGGCATGGGTGTGTGCCTAGGCTGTGTGAAGTCTGTACTTAATTTTTGGAATTTAATTCGCCACACGGTCTAAGCACACGGGCGTTTGACTTGGTCGTGTGACCTTATTTTGTTGATGACATCATAGTCAGAGAGTTCAACGGGCTGAGGACACGGGCCTGTCCCAAGCCACATGGGTGTGTGTGACCACACGGCCTACCCACACGGGCGTGTGGCTTTCTAAAACAAGAAAATTTTCTAAATTTTCTCGAGGTCTTGAAAGTTCTAGGATTAGTCCCAAACCGCTTCCGACGTATGTTTTGGGCCTTGTAGGCCCTTATAAGGGACAATTTGCATGTGATTGAAAAGTTTTAAATTTGGATGAAATTTTATGACTTGATTTTATGTGAATGTTTATGTTTAAGTTTGGTAACCCCTTGAACCCTATTTCAGCGTCGGATACGCGTAAGGGGTGTTACATTTAGTGGTATCAGAGCTACGGTTTAGTCGATTCTTGGGCTGACGTAGCATGTGTACGAGTCTTGCTATACACACCATACGTATATTATGACAGTGTGACGACTCCTGACGATTTGAAAATGTGTTTTTATATAGTGAATGGATCCCGATAGAGTAGTGGCGGATGATGTTTAAAGTAATGCTCCTGCTCTCGCTGAAGGAGCAGTACCGTCTGATAGTAGAGGAGAATGGGGCAAAGAAGCCTTTCTCCACATGATGGATGCCTGGTACACGGAGTTCATTCGAATGAACCCGAACTCTAAATGTAGCACCCCAAACCCGGCCTAGACGTTATGGTCGAATCTGGCGATGTCACATTGAAGTGTTTTTCGAGAAACATAGTTTCGTTGAAAATTCGTTCTATATTAAAACCTCTTTGTGATCTTAATGAAAATTTAAAATATCTCGTTCATTGTTATATCTCAAGTCGTTTAAGCAAAATGTTAATCATGTTAGATTGTTATTACACTTTGAAACATTGTTTGTTGCGGAAGCTTTTAAAATATGTTGCGTAAGCTTTTAAAGTATGTTGCGTGAACGTGGTGTTTTGAAAAGCATTTATCTTTCTAAAAATCCGCATCCAACATAGTTCAATATAAATAAAATCCCAAATTAAAAGTTAAAACTTTTAAGACGCCTTATTACATAAAAATTACCCAAATTTAAATTACTTATAAACTGAAAATCCAGTATAAAGGCATGAGCGGATGTGTGGCCACCTTCAAGTCCCTCGCAGCATCGATCTGCCTAAGGATTACCTGCGCAGATAAGCAGAAAGGGTGAGTTTATGAAACTCAATGTGTAATCCCTTAAAAACAAGCAGTCAGTCGTATAATAAGCAATCATAGTTTGGGCCTAAGCCCGTTTCAGTAACAGTTCAGTTTTAGTTAGGGCTTTAGCCCATTACAATATCAGTATCAGTGTGGGCCTTAACCCATTACAGCAATGGTAACAGTACAGAATGCAAATAGAAATCCTACCCATCCAGCCTCTACACTTCATGTGGGTATAAAATCAACCCACCCACCCTACACTGCAAAAATAGCACCGATTGCGATATTAAACAGTGGTTGCAGCAGAGCTGCCATACAATACACTTCCTCCAATCAATAATAAACCTGCCCCCATGCAACATATCATAATATCATACATGTATGCAATATATATAAAATGACATGCTCGATTACAATCTTACATACATAAGGGCATAACAGTCATTTTACCTCATAGGGACATAACAATCATTTATCAATTTGGGGTCTAGGTATACTTACTGACCCAACAATAGGTCCATAGTCGTCTCGGGCGACCCGTGCAACCTTAACAGTCAAGCATTACGAATGGGCCCACGGCCCATAATGCGGGCCCACACGTCCACGTGGCCCAAATAGCCCAGAAATGGCCTTGGCTGTGTAGATTACACAACCTGACCCGATTATTACTACATGTTCATGTGGTTTACTCATATAGGGCCCACATGCCTGTGGGCCCACACGACCCATTTCAGCTCAACATGGCCCAAAACGGCCTAAGCCCAGGAAATCGCTCATGGTCGACTCCCACGATCTTACGCCCATGTTTAGGCGTTCGGATTACCACATGAGTGAACGCACGCTCGTGTAGTGTCAATGGTCACATGTATCAGTTTTTGCCGATTTATGATTGGGACAGTGTTTACACACTTGATGCAATTTGGAGTTTATCCGCTCTCTAACACTCTTAGTCCTGAAGAAAAATCAATAGGACATCTGATTAGTTACTTAACCCATGTTACAAATGGGATCCAACGAAGTTCCAAATCGATCACCATCTTCTTACCAAAAATCAATAGTAATCGTACCCTTGGTTCTAAGGAGATGTGCCAATCAACCTCGACCACCACCTACACAAAAGTCACCACCTTTTTATTAGACTCACACTTAAAGTATGATACCATCTCAGCTACACCCCACTTGCCACCCAATATCGCTTCTTAAAAAGTAACCTATGATTCTTTATGACAACCTCTAAACCACTTACCAACAACGACAGAACAGATTGTAGATCAGTGATATAGCATACAATGAATCGAGAATAGGGATTAATATGAAAGAGTAAACAAAAGGAATGGGTAATCAGTACGAAGAGAAGGAAAGAAAGAGATGGTGCTTAGAGAAGGGAAAACTGAAAGGGAAACAAATGAGTAAGACAGAGGCTCACCTACCAGTATTTGGCCAACGAAGAACAATTGAGGGAGTGGAAGAGAAGAATCGTGCGCCCGAACCCAACTGATCAATGAACACTTGCCAAAATCGAAAGCAAAATGGAAAGAGTGAGATAGGGTGTCCAGCCAAAGTAACAAAGTGAAAAGGGAAAGAATAGGGAGAAAAGAGGGAAAAAGTATTCGGTAAAGCTTTAGAGAGAGGAGAAGATAAAGTAATCAATCAAGAGGAAAGTCGATTTGGGAAAAAGAGAGAGATGTCTATTAAAAAAAAGCAAGGAACAAATATACAAAATACCCGAATGGTCAATAGCAAAATTTGACTGCCCCAAAACAAGGAATGAAAAGAACCCAAAACCTAAGTTAGAAGCCAAAAATGAGAAGAGAGCAATCAAAAAGTTCACAAAACTTGAAATAGGGTACTTAAACTCCCAAAGCCAAAATCTTGAGTGCCACAGTCCAAATTCGGCACACCACTCCCTATCCTTTCCCATCCATTGATTTTCTCCTAAAATCCCTCCTCAATCCCTCCTAAAATTCGGCTACACAATCCCCACACCCCTTAAACACTCCAACAGCACAGCAG
The DNA here is from genome assembly GCF_025698485.1 of Gossypium arboreum. Lineage (NCBI taxonomy): Eukaryota > Viridiplantae > Streptophyta > Magnoliopsida > Malvales > Malvaceae > Gossypium > Gossypium arboreum. The sequence goes on along the minus strand of NC_069071.1, from coordinate 101,147,102 downwards.
CAAAATAAAACTCACCTTGCCCGTAATAGAGCTCAAACTCAAGACCTTTAGTAGTAATGACATGCCACTTACCCCTTGGCCAGCATGCCCTTTTTGTCATAAAATACTCATATCTATATAAAAGCCTACCAACTACAGGCAAGGGTTTATTCCTTAAAAAAAAACTTTTTGCACATGCCCAGGATTGAACCCAAGACTTCTTAGGCACTCGCCAGGACACTTAACCACTGAAACAAGCATGTATTCATGCCAAAACCATACAAACATAATAATTTAAGATTTGGAGCGTTACACTCAACCTCCTCTATCCCCTTCAAATCCCCAACTTGTGTCTCAAGTGCCTTAAGGCATATATTTTGTGTGATTTCATAGAACCCCAATAGATAGAATTCAAAAGCAAGGAGCTGAAGAATTTAGGGCTAATGCCAATGATGATCCTGAAAGGGCAAAATTTTGGCTAGAGAATTCCATCTGAGTATTCGATAAACTATCTTGCACACCTAATGAATGTCTAAAGTGTGCTATTTCATTGTTGAGGGATGCGGCGTATCATTGGTGGAAGACGCTGATTTCGGTGGTTTCGAGAGAAAAGGTCACATGGGAATTCTTTTAAGAAGAGTTTCGAAAGAAATACATCAGTGAACGATTCATCGATCAGAAGTGTAAGAAATTTCTCAATTTGAAACAACGCCGCATGTCAGTTACTAAGTACGAAAGAGAATTTGTTCGGCTCAGTAAATATGCTCGAGAGTGTGTATCATCCGAGGCTAAAATGTGTAGAAGGTTCAAAGATGGACTTAATGAGGACATTAGAGTGTTAGTGGGTATTCTTGAGCTGAAGGAATTTGTTGTGCTCATTGATCGGGCTTGTAAAGTTGAGGAACTGAGCAAGGAAAGGAGAAAAGCCGAGACGGAGGCTGGAGATTTAAGGAAGAGGCCGATGAGCAAGTCACTTCCATCTCAGTCTAAGAAATCCAGAGATATGTATTCTCATTCTCATGTGTCTGCTCGGCATTCGTACAAAAATCGTAAGAAGCAAAATTCAAGTTTTAGATCTCAGGCTACCTCTGTGGCTAGTGTGGGTAAGGATAGAGCTCCCAATCCCGAGTGCCAATAGTATGGTAAAGGTCATTTTGGTAAGTGGAGGGTGAGCGATGGATCTTGTTTCCGATGTGGTTCTCAAGATCACTATATCAAGGACTGTCTTGAGATGGCCGAGAAAGAAAATTTTTAGAGTATAAGGCCGGGTAGTACGGCTACAAAGGGGAGACCTTCAAGAAACACCAATAATAGAGCTAGTTGTAAAAACGTAACAAGGGATACAGTAGTGAGATCTGAAGCTAGAGCTCCGGTTAGGGCCTATGCCATACATGCGTGAGAGGACGCATCTTTTCCCGATGTGATTACGGGTACTTTTTCTCTCTATGACACTTCTGTTATTGCCCTGATTGACCCTGGTTCTACTCATTCATATGTGTGCATGAAATTGGTATCTAACATGAATATGTCTGTAGAGTCTACAGAATTCATGATTAAAGTGTCAAACCCATTAGACAAGTATGTTTTAGTTGATAAAGTATGTAAGAAATGTTCTTTGATGATTAGAGATCATTGTTTTTTGGCTGAATTGATGTTATTACCGTTCGATGAATTTGATGTTATATTGGGCATGGATTGGTTGAAATTTCATGACGCTATAGTGAATTGTAGACAAAAAGTTATTAAATTGAAATGTGAAAATGGTGAAATTCTCCGGGTTGAATCAGATGAGTCCGATAAGTTGCCAATTGTAATTTCTTCGATGTCTGCTCAGAAATGTATAAGAAAAGGATGTGAGGCTTATTTGGATTATGTGTTGAATACGAAAGAGTCTAAATCAAAGATCGAATCGGTGCCTGTGGTATGTGAGTATCCGGATGTGTTCCCGGAGGAGCTACTTAGATTACCTCCTGTTAGGGAAGTTGAGTTTGGTATTGAGTTGGTCCTTAGTATAGCACCTATCTCGATTGCTCCATATAGAATGGCCCCAACTGAGTTGAAAAAACTGAAGTCACAGTTGCAAGAATTGACCGACAAGGGTTTTGTGAGACTGAGCTTTTCGCCGTGGGGTGTTCCTGGTATTATTCGTGAAAAAGAAAGACGGATCTATAAGATTATGTATAGATTACCGATAGCTCAATAAGGTAACAATTAAGATTAAGTATCCTTTGCCAAGGATTGATGACTTGTTTAACCAATTGAAAGGAGCGACATGGTTTTCTAAAATAGACTTGAGGTCCGGTTACTACCAGTTGAGGGTGAAAGTCTCAGATGTGCCGAAAACTGCTTTTTTAACGAGGTATGGTCATTACGAATTTCTTGTCATGCCTTTTGGCTTAACAATTGCTCCTGCCGCATTTATGTACTTGATGAACCGTATCTTCCGATCGTATTTGGATAAATTTGTTGTTGTTTTTATTAATGACATACTGATATATTCTCGCGAAGAATCCGAGCATGCTGAACACTTAAGAACTATTTTGCAAACTTTGAGAGACAAGCAGTTGTATGCTAAGTTTAGTAAAAGCGAGTTTTCGCTTTGAGAAGTTGGATTCTTGGGCCACATTTTTTCGGGTGATGGTATTAGAGTTGACCCGAGTAAGATCTCGGCTATTGTTGAATGAAAATCGTTGAAGAATATAACTAAGGTTAGAAGCTTTCTAGGCTTGGCTGGTTATTACAAATGATTTGTTAAAGGATTCTCCATGATTGCTACTTTGATGACGAGGTTGTTACAGAAAGATGTCATGTTCGAATGGACAGAAAAGTGCCAACAAAGTTTTGAGAAATTAAAGGCATTGTTGACTGAGGCTCTGGTTTTAGTACAACCTGAGTCAGGAAAAGAATTTGTGATTTATAGTGATGCTTCCTTGAATTGTTTGGGATGTATACTTATGCAAGAGGGTAAAGTTGTAGCTTACGCTTTGAGACAGTTGAAGCCTCACGAGAGGAACTATCCGACACATGACTTAGAGTTGGCCGCCATAGTGTTGCTTTGAAGATCTGGCAACATTATTTATTTGGTGAGAAATGCCATGTCTATATCGATCACAAAAGTTTTAAGTACTTGATGACTCAAAAGGATTTAAAATTGTGGCAACAAAAATGGTTGGAACTGTTAAAAGATTATAAGCTTATGATTGATTACCATTCGGGAAATGCGAATGTGGTCGCTGATGCTTTGAGTGAGAAGTCGTTGCTTGCCTTGAGGGCTATGAATATATGGCTGACTTGGTCATTTGGTGGTTCGATTCTAGTCGAGTTGAGAGCTAGAACGACTTTTCTTCAACAGATTTGTGATGCTCAAAAAGTTGATAAAGAGTTGCAAGCTAAGAGAATTCAATGTGAGTCCAGCAGTGAATTGAATTTTTTGAGTGACTCCGATGGTTGTTTCAGATTTCGTGGTAGGATTTTTGTTTCGATGGACACTGAGTTGATTCGGAGTATCTTACATGGGGCGTACAACGGTTGTTTGTCAGTTCACCTGGGTAGCACAAAGATGTATAATAACTTGAAGAAAATGTATTGGTGGAATGGTATAAAAAGAGATATCTCAAAGTTTATATCAAAATGCTTAGTTTGTTAGCAAGTAAAGGCTGAACACCAAGTACCTTCAGGTTTACTTTAGCCTATCATGGTTCCCAAGTGGAAATGGGACCGGAATACTATGGATTTTGTAACAGGGTTACCTTGAAGTCCGAGAAAGAAAGATGCCATATGGGTTATTATCGATAGACGGACTAAATCGGCTCATTTTATCCTAGTACATACCGATTTCTCACTTGATAAGTTAGCCGAATTATACATTGATGAAATTGTTAGACTTCATGGAGTACTTATATCAATTGTATCGGATAGAGATCTGAGGTTCACATCACAGTTTTGGAAAAAGTTACAAGTAGTTTTGGGTACAAAGCTGAATTTTAGCACCGCTTTTCATCTGCAGTCTAATGGTTAGTTTGTGTGAGTAATTCAGATCTTGGAAGACATGCTCTAATGCTGTGTATTGGAATTCCAAGGTAGTTGGGAAAAGTATTTACCGTTAGTAGAGTTTGCCTACAACAACGGTTATCAGTCGAGTTTGAAAATGGCGCCTTATGAGGCACTGTACGAACATAAGTGTCAAACACCTCTGGATTAGACCGAGCTGAAAGAAAGTCAGATTCACGGAGTTGATCTAGTCAAAGAAACTGAAGAAAAAATGAAGGTGATTCATGATTGTTTGAAAGCCACTTCGGATAGACAGAAATCCTATGCGGATTTGAAATGGAAAGAAATTGAGTATCAAGTCGGTGATAAGGTATTTTTGAAAGTATCTCCATGGAAAAAGGTTTTGAGATTTGGTAAGAAAGGCAAGTTGAGTCATCGTTTTATAGGGCCGTATGTGTAACACCCCGTACCCGAGTCCGTTACCGGAATCGAACACAAGGTGCACACAGACTTAACTTAATTGTTTTCACAGTCCATAAAAAAATATTTTCCAGACTAGTGGTTATTGCATCACTGCCGCCTTAAAAATCATATCTTCAGTTTTAAAGCTTGAAAATCAGTTTTGTAATTTTTCCCTAAAACTAGACTCATAAGTCCATCAACATATTTTTTTCTAGAATTTTTGGTCGGCCAATTAGTACAGTTTATTAGTTAAAGTCTCCCTAATCCGAGGTTCGACTACTCGACCTTCTTACGAATTGGATATCTCCCCTGCAGGGCTTCAATCTGATTCCGTTTGTTTCTATAGAAACTAGACTCAGAGAGGAATCTATACATATATGGAATGACTCCTAATTATCTCTGGTTAATTTACAATGAATTTCCAAAGTCGAACAGGGATCCGAAACCGTTCGGCCCTTTCACGAGAACTTAAATATCTCTTAACATATAACTCATATGACCGTTTCGTTTCTTCCATATGAAAGTAGATTCATCAAGGTTAATTTTCATAATTTATTCACTATTTAATACCATTCCTACTATTTTTAGTGATTTTCACATCCACATCATCTTCTTTGTCAAGATTCCGCCTTTAAGGTAGGCTTTACCTATTTCATGATTTCCATGATTCAATTGGCCCTTTTTGCATACATAGCACAAAGTGTGATCATGATTAACCATTCCAATGGCTAATCGTTTCAAAACCATTCCATACCTCATAATGATCAACATACAAACAATTATAGTACTATGCCAAAAACGTATATAAGCCATTTTCGCATGGCTATCCAAGTTTACACAAAACCGAAAGGTACATGACCTACAACAAAAGGGTAGTCCTATACATGCCATTTCAAAGTTCAACCAAAATTGTACCAAAATGGGGGCTTTGATAGTGTGGATGACTTTGACTTCGATGATCCCGAATCCGATAGCTAACGAGCAAAATCTATAAAACAGAGAGCCAAAGCAACGGGGTAAGCATTTTAATGCTTAGTAAGTCTCAAGTAATGAAATCAGCTTTGACTAAAGTATTACATTTACATAACTAAATGAGTCGCTTTATTAATACACATTCTCATAATCATACTTACTTCACATTACCGACCCTTATGTTCATACACAAAAGAACAACTTAGCCAAAGGCCGGTAGCTCGTTTATCAACTGAGCGAATACTTACTTGTAAGGACTCAACTAATTCAAGCACATACGAACATACCTCATTGCTGGAATTTTGACAAGTGTATAAACTGAAATTTTACAGCAAGATTGCTCATTTCGAGTCACGTACCTTGGATTTAACCGGATATAACCACAAGCACAATTGCCTTGGTCTTAACCGGATTTAGTAACTTGCACAATTGCCTTGGTCTTAACCGGATATAACAACTTCATACGAATGCCTTGGTCTTAGCCGGATATAATCACTAGCATAAATGCCTTGGGACTTAGCCGGTATCATTCAAATGCTCATGTACACATATATCAATAATCACGACACATCCATATTTCATTTTCGTTACTAAGGCTCAAACACAAAATATTTATCAAACCTTTACAATTTGGCTCAATAGCCACACACAAGGAGCATGATTTCAATATAATTCAAGTAGGGTCATTACTCGAAGACTTACCTTGGATGTTGTCGAGCGATTTCGATGGCTATTCGATCACTTTTTCCTTTCCCTTATCCAACTGTGGTCCTCTAAGCTCTTGAGCTAATTCACACAAATTTAACTTATTAAAATCTCATTATGATAGCTTATGGCCGAATATGACAAGGAGTTTAAATGGTCATATGGCCATCCTTTAGCTCAAATACACAACGGTCATGCACATTTTTAATCACAACAAGCAATTCAATACAATTCATTCAAACATCAAAGTGAAGCTCAAGGTACTTAGCCCTTATATACATTAGACATTAGAGTCACATGTGCACGAAATCACGAATCGAATTCAACACATTAGTTAGTACTCTCCTTAGCCAAATTTTCCAAGCCAAGAATAGGCATCAATATGCTTGCCTCTAACCGAATGCATGCACACCAACTCCCCTCATGTGGCTGAATATGCATGTCCATGTTGAGGCCAATTATACACTTAATACCACACAAAAAAAACAGCATACATTTTACTAAGTAACGCATTACATATTGTAGCTCAATACACATCTCTCATTTACTTCATAACCGAAACATCATCACAAGAAAATATACACCTTGAAATAGTATATATGTCATACCAATACATCATGTGCAAACATATATTCATGTAGGTGCAAGGGCCGAATCTCAAGTTGCTTATATCCAAATATAAACACATATCCAAAGCTCAAATCTTACCTACCATGCAACATGCATGAAACATACTTATGGATATACCATGGCCGAATACACCACAACACCATACCGTTTCAATTTGGTCATGGTTAACAAAGAACTTAGCATCTCATTCAAAAATGCTAAAAGAAAATCTAAGAGTCCTCAATCCCCATCGCATGTATCATTATCAAGCTTGATATTTAGCATGCAACGGCATTAACACCACATCCACTTTGGCGAATATCATTCCCATGACATAGCAAAGATTTGAACCATGGGCTAATAAGAACATCAAGCTAGCAACTAAAACATGCATGAATCTCATGGCACAACCTCAAACATACCTTAATCTTGATGCAAGTATAGCCAAATCTCTTCCTAATCCCTTCCAAACCAAACATGAAGCAAAAATTCCTTCCTTCCTCTTTAGTATTTTCGGTCAAGAGAGAATGAAATGGATGAACAATTTTTTCTTTTCTTTTCTTCAATACACGGCAATGGGAGGGAGAAGCCTTCACACACAATTTTTTTTTTCATTTTTTATTACCCATACCCTTAGTTTAATGTTTCTCCCTAATGCACCAACAAAACATGTCTATGACATGTTTTGCCCATCCTCCTTGTCATGGCGGCCACCTCTTATAAAAGAGGGATATTTGACATGCAAGGCCATTGTTTTGCATGCATGCTTTAATTAGTCATCACACATTTCACCATCATACTTTCAAAGTTTTCTACTAGGTCCTTTCTAGTGAAATTCACATTTATAACTCTAAATCAAACATCAAAAATGTCACACACGAATCAACACATATCATAAGCATCAAAATGAACATTAAATTATTTTTATGCCTCGGTTTTGTGGTCCCGAAACCACATTCCGACTAGGGTCAATTTTGGGCTGTCACAACTCTCCCCCACTTAAGAAATTTTTGTCCCTGAAAATCTTACCGGTAAATAGGTTTGGGTAACGCTCTTTCATAGAGTTCTCGGGTTCCCAAGTAGCTTCTTTCATCCCGTGTTTGATCCATAACACTTTTACTAACGGAACCCTTTTGTTTCGCAACTCCTTCACTTCACGAGCTAGGATACGAATCGTTTCTTCTTCATAACTCATATCGGCTTGAATTTCAACCTCTGATGGACTAATTACGTGCGATGGATTAGATCTATAGCATCGAAGCATCGAAACATGAAAGATGTCGTGAATCTTTTCAAGTTCAGGGGGCAAAATCAAACGATATGCAACTGGACCGACTCGTTCGGAGACTTCATATGGCCCGATGAACCTCGGACTCAATTTGCCTTACTACCAAATCGAGTATCTTTTTCCAAGGCGAAACTTTAAGAAACACTTTATCTCCCACACGATACTCAATGTCTTTTCGCTTCAAATCCGCTGCACGATTTCGACGACGATGTGGCCGCCTTGAGACTTTCACGGATTACCTTTACTTTACATTCAGCATCTTTAATCAAATCAACTCGAAAATTTTACTTTCACCGAGCTCGGTCCAAAACAATGGTGTACGGCATTTACGACCGTACAAGGCCTCGTAAGGCGCCATCTTAATACTTGATTGGAAACTATTGTTGTAAGCGAATTCAATCAAAGGTAAATACCGTTCCCATGAACCACTGAACTCGAGGATGCAACATCTCAACATATCCTCAAGTATCTGAATTATCCGCTCGGATTGACCATCGGTTTGGGGGTGAAAGGCGGTGCTGAAATGCAACTTGGTACCCAAAGCTTCTTGCAATTTCTTCCAAAATCGTGAGGTGAACCTCGGATCTCTATCCAACACAACAGAAATCGGTACCCCATGTAATCTCACAATCTGAGAAACATACAATTCAGCTAGTTTATCCAATGAAAAATCCGTACGCACGGGGATAAAGTGAGCCGACTTAGTTAGTCTATCAACAACAACCCAAATCGCATCCTTCTTGCTTGCTGACAATGGCAGTCCGGACACAAAGTCCATTGTGACTCGATCCCATTTCCACTCGGGTATCGTGATCGGCTGAAGTAACCCTGAAGGCACTTGATGTTCCGCTTTCACTTGTTGACATATTAAACATCTCGAAACAAAGTCAGAGATGTCTAGTTTCATACCATGCCACCAAAACCGACGTTTCAAATCGTTGTACATTTTTGTACTCCCCGGGTGGATTGCCATTTGGCTATAATGGGCTTCGTTTAGAATTATCGAAATAAGTTCCGAGTTCTTTGGAACACACAGACGACTTCTAAACCTCAAACAATCGTCATCATCAATTTGAAACTCCGATTCCTTGTTCGGAACACACTCATCCCGTTTTGCAACCAACTCATCGTCAACTTTCTGAGCTTCACGAATTTGATGAGTCAATAATGGTTTGGCCTTTAATTCGGCTACTAACACATTGTCGGGTAGAATGGACAAGTGTACATTCATCGCTCGTAAAGCAAATAGTGATTTTCGGCTTAAGGCGTCCGCAACCACATTAGCCTTTCCCGGGTGATAATCAATAACAAGCTCATAATCTTTTAACAACTCGAGCCAATGTCTTTGTCGCAGATTTAAGTCTCTTTGAGTCATCAAATATTTGAGACTTTTGTGATCCGAATACACATGGCACTTCTCACCAAATAAGTAATTTCGCCATATCTTTAAGGCGAATACGATGGCAGCCAATTGAGATCATGGGTCAGATAATTTTTCTCATGTGGCTTTAATTGTCTCGACGTATAGGCCACAACTCGACCTTCTTGCATCAATACGCAACCTAACCCAAGTAGGGAGGCGTCACTATAGATGACAAACTCTTTGCCGATTCGGCCGCACTAATCTGGAGCTTCCGTCAAATGAGTTTTCAATTGATCAAACTTTTCGACACTTTTCCGTCCATTCAAACTTGACATCTTTCTCAAGCGGTTTCGTCATGGGTGTGGCTATCATCGAGAATCCTTTTACAAACCGTCGGTAGTAATCGGCAAGTCCCAAAAAGCTCGAACCTCAAGAATGTTTCTGAGGCTTCTAGTTAAGTATGGCTGAAATTTTGCTCAGTTGACTCGAATACCGATGAGATACCACATGACCCAAGAAGCTAACCTCTCTTAACCGAACTCACACTTCTTGAACTTAGCATATAACTACTTATCCCGTAAAATTTGCAACACTAATCTCGGTGCTCGCATGTTCGGTCTCATCTCTTGAATAGACCAAGATGTCGTCAATGAACACAACTACAAACCGATCCAAATACGGTCTCGAAGATCCGATTCATCAAATCCATAAATACCGTAGGGCATTAGTGAGCCCAAACGGCATCACTAAGAACTCGTAGTGACCATATCTCGCTCAAGGCGGTTTTGGGTATATCCGAATCTCGGATCCAAGAATCGATAATAGCCCGATCTCAAATCTATTTTTGAGAACACCGAGGCTCCTTCAGTTGATCGAACAAATCATCGATACGTGATAGCGGATATTTGTTCTTTATTGTCACTTTATTGTCGACGATAGTCGATGCACAACCTCATGGTTCCGTCCTTCTTTTTCACAAACAACACTGGTGCACCCCAAGGTGAAAAACTCGGGCGAGCAAAACCTCTATCCACCAACTCTTGCAATTGAGCTTTCAACTCCTTTAATTTCGTTGGTGCCATACGATACGGAGCTATCGAAATCGGTGTGGTCCTGTACAAGCTCAATACCAAACTCTATCTTCCGAACAGTGGCAAACCCGGTAATTCTTGGAAAAACATCCGGTATTCACAAACCACCCAAGACAGATTCGGTTTTATTTCTAACTCCTTATCATCAAGTACATACGCAAGGTATGCTTCGTACCCTTTCTTACATACTACGGGCCAACATTGATGATATTACGGTGGCAACCCTTTAAGTCCGTAGATTCAACTCGGATCATCTCGTTATTTTGCACCTCAAATCAATAGTCTTGCTTTTGCAATTCACAACCGCATCATGCACGGTCAACCAATCCAACCCAAGAATAACATCAAATTCATCGAACGGCAAAAGCATCAAGTCCGCCAAAAACAGAACCTCAATTACTAGGGGACATTTCTTACACACTTTGTCGACCAAAGACGTAACGACCCAAGGATTTGACACCGAATTACGAACTCGAGACTCAATAGGTAAAGTCTTCTTGGATGCTAAGGTTTCGCATATATAAGAGTGAGTAGAACCAGGTCAATTAAAGCAATCACATTAGTACCAAAGAGAGTGAAAGTACCGGTAATAACATCCGGCGAGGAAGCATCCTCACGCGCGCGTATGGCATAAGCCCTAGCAGAGTGCGAGCCTCGGATTTGGTCGTAGCAACTCTAGATCCTCTCTGACCACCACTAGCATTGCCCGTATTTCCGGATGGTCTAGCTCGGCGGTGGTAGCACCGGTTTCCCACTCGATTTATATTCTGCTCGACAACCTTGGGAAATCTTTAATGAAGTGGTCAATCGCTCGCACTTGTAACAGAGCGGTCACGGAATCTACAACTTCCTAATGCCATTTGCCACAATCATCGCACTCCGCCTCTCTCGACGATCATTTCCACCATCGGCGATCAAGTGACTCGTGTGGTCACAGGGGTCGATCGCGGTCTCGTCTAGAAAAGCCCAAGTGTCTCTAGACCAGCCTAAGCCATCTCTGAATTTCTTTGATGATCGTGGGAAGGGCTTCCCAAGACCTCTTCTGAAACTCCTTGCTCCCACTTCACTTTTCTTTTCTCCATATCGACCTCCTCACTTTGCATGCTCGCTCAACAAGAGCCACAAACTCGGATTTCCAAAATGCCAACATACGACTTTATATCATCATTCATCCATCTTGAGCGTTTACACATCACACTTCAGAGAAATGCATTCCGCTGCATCGACTAAGCCTCACAAATTTTCGTTCAGAGTCAGAACCGACATGGAACCTTGTTTAAGTTCAAGAAATTCCTTCCGCTTTTGATCCATAAATCTCGATCGATATACTTTTTCCAAACTCGGTTTGGAAAAACTCCCAAGTTACTTGCTCTCGGGGCACAACAAGTCGAGTACACCACCAATAGTAGGCGTAATTACGTAGCAAGGAGATAGTACACTTTAGGCATTCATCGGTGTACAAGATAGCTCATCGAAAGTGCGGATAGTGTTGTCCAACCAAAATTCAGCTTGCTCGGCATCGTCGCTATCCGTAGCTTTAAATTCAGTAGCCCCATGTTTTCAATTCATCAACTGGGGCTTATTGGACCTTATTTGGTCGATTCACGGAGGCATTGTAGGTGCGGGGTCGTATTAGTCGGGAATGGAGGTTGTGGAGCAGTAGTGTTAGTTCGAATGTATTGGTTGAACCAATCATTCATCACGCTATAGAAAGCTTGCCTAGCCTCATCATTCGGATTGCTAGCGACAGGTTGAGAGTCCGCCGGCGCTGTCCCTTGTCTTGGAGCAGCGCCACACTCTCCACATCATCGCTATCGCTTCGGTTGGGATCGGGATCCATTACTATAAATAAACACAAATTCAAATGTCGAAATCACCACACTATCAATTTATCACAAAATGGCATGTATAGCTAGACCCAAACGTATTACGGTAGTCCTAGAATCGACTAAACCGTAGCTCTGATACCAATAAAATTGTAACACCCCGTACCCGAGTCCGTTACCGGAATCGAACACAAGGTGCACACAGACTTAACTTAATTGTTTTCACAGTCCATAAAAAAATTTTCCAGACTAGTGATTCTTTGCGTCCTTGTCGCCTTAAAAATCATATCTTGAGTTTTAAAGCTGGAAAATCAGTTTTTTAATTTTTCCCTGAAACTAGACTCATAAGTCCATCAACATATTTTTTTCTAGAATTTTTGGTCGGCCAATTAGTACAGTTTATTAGTTAAAGTCTCCCCTAATCCAGGGTTCGACTACTCTGACCTTCACGCATTACGAATTGGATATCTCCCTGTACAGGGTTTCAATACTGATTCCGTTTGTTTCTATAGAAACTAGACTCAGAGAGGAATCTATAAATATATGGCATGACTCCTAATTATCTCTGGTTAATTTACAATGAATTTCCAAAGTCGGAACAGGGGATCCAGAAACCGTTCTGGCCCTATTTCACGAGAACTTAAATATCTCTTAACATATAAGTCATATGACCATTTCGTTTCTTCCATATGAAAGTAGATTCATCAAGGTTAATTTTCATAATTTATTCACTATTTAATACCATTCCTACTATTTTTAGTGATTTTTCACATCCACATCACTGCTGCTGTCAAGATTCGCCTTTAAGGTAGGCTTTACCTATTTCATGATTTCCATGATTCAATTGGCCCTTTTGCATACATAGCACAAAATGTGATCATGATTAACCATTCCAATGGCTAATCGTTTCAAAACCATTCCATACCTCATAATGATCAACATACAAACGATTATAGTACTATGCTAAAAACGATATAAGCCATTTTCGCATGGCTATCCAAGTTTACACAAAACCGAAAGGTACATGACCTACAACAAAAGGGTAGTCCTATACATGCCATTTCAAAGTTCAACCAAAATTGTACCAAAATGGGGGCTTTGATAGTGTGGATGACTTCGACTCGATGATCCCGAATCCGATAGCTAACGAGCAAAATCTATAAACAGAGATCCAAAGCAACGGGGTAAGCATTTTAATGCTTAGTAAGTCTCAAGTAATGAAATCGCTTTGACTAAAGTATTACATTTACATAACTAAATGAGTCGCTTTATTAATACACATTCTCATAATCATACTTACTTCACATTACCGACCCTTATGTTCATACACAAAAGAACAACTTAGCCAAAGGTAGGTAGCTCGTTTATCAATGGCGAATACTTACTTGTAAGGACTCAACTAATTTAAGCACATACGAACATACCTCATTGCTGGAATTTTCACAAGTGTATAAACTGAAATTTTTACAGCAAGATTGCTCATTTCCGAGTCACGTACCTTCGGGATTTAACCGGATATAACCACAAGCACAATTGCCTTCGGGTCTTAACCCGAATTTAGTAACTTGCACAATTGCCTTCGGGTCTTAACCCGGATATAACAACTCGCACGAATGCCTTGGTCTTAGCCGGATATAATCACTAGCATAAATGCCTTGAGGACTTAGCCCGGGTATCATTCAAATGCTCATGTACACATATATCAATAATCACGACACATCCATATTTCATTTTCGTTACTAAGGCTCAAACACAAAATATTTATCAAACCTTTACAATTTCGGCTCAATAGCCACACACAAGGAGCATGATTTCAATATAATTCAAGTAGGGTCATTACTCGAAGACTTACCTTGGATGTTGTCGAGCGATTTCGACGGCTATTCGATCACTTTTTCCTTTCCCTTATCCAACTGTGGTCCTCTAAGCTCTTGAGCTAATTCACACAAATTTAACTTATTAAAATCTCATTATGATAGCTTATGGCCGAATATGACAAGGAGTTTAAATGGTCATATGGCCATCCTTTAGCTCAAATACACAACGGTCATGCACATTTTTAATCACAACAAGCAATTCAATACAATTCATTCAAACATCAAAGTGAAGCTCAAGGTACTTAGCCCTTATATACATTAGACATTAGAGTCACATGTGCACGAAATCACGAATCGAATTCAACACATTAGTTAGTACTCTCCTTAGCCGAATTTTCCAAGCCAAGAATAGGCATCAATATGCTTGCCTCTAACCGAATGCATGCACACCAACTCCCCTCATGTTGCCGAATATGCATGTCCATGTTGAGGCCAATTATACACTTAATACCACACAAAAAAAACAACATACATTTTACTAAGTAACGCATTACATATTGTAGCTCAATACACATCTCTCATTTACTTCATAACCGAAACATCATCACAGGCAAATATACACCTTGAAATAGTATATATGTCATACCAATACATCATGTGCAAACATATATTCATGTAGGTGCAAGGGCCGAATCTCAAGTTGCTTATATCCAAATATAAACACATATCCAAAGCTCAAATCTTACCTACCATGCAACATGCATGAAACATACTTATGGATATACCATGGCCGAATACACCACAACACCATACCGCTTCAATTTGGTCATGGTTAACAAAGAACTTAGCATCTCATTCAAAAATGCTAAAAGAAAATCTAAGAGTCCTCAATCCCCCATCGCATGTATCATTATCAAGCTTGATATTTAGCATGCAATGGCATTAACACCACATCCACTTTGGCCGAATATCATTCCCATGACATAGCAAAGATTTGAACCATGGGCTAATAAGAACATCAAGCTAGCAACAAAAAACATGCATGAATCTCATGGTACAACCTCAAGCATACCTTAATCTTGATGCAAGTATAGCCAAATCTCTTCCTAATCCCTTCCAAACCAAACATGAAGCAAAAATTCCTTCCTTCCTCTTTAGTATTTTCGGTCAAGAGAGAATGAAATGGATGAACAATTTTTTCTTTTCTTTTCTTCAATACACGGCAATGGGGAGGGAGAAGCCTTCACACACAATTTTTTTTCATTTTTTATTACCCATACCCTTAGTTTAATGTTTCTCCCTAATGCACCAACAAAACATGTCTATGACATGTTTTGCCCATCCTCCTTGTCATGGCTGGCCACCTCTTATAAAAAGAGGGATATTTGACATGCAAGGCCATTGTTTTGCATGCATGCTTTAATTAGTCATCACACATTTCCCCATCATACTTTCAAAGTTTTCTACTAGGTCCTTTTTAGTGAAATTCACATTTATAACTCTAAATCAAACATCAAAAATGTCACACACGAATTAACACATATCATAAGCATCAAAATGAACATTAAATTATTTTTATGCCTCGGTTTTGTGGTCCCGAAACCACATTCCGACTAGGGTCAATTTTGGGCTGTCACAGTATGAGATCATCGAGAAAATAGGGCCGATTGCTTATCGATTGGCCTTGTCATTAGGGTTGGAAAAGATTCATAATGTGTTCCATGTGTTTACGCTGCGCCAATACCGATCTGATCCTTCACACATGATTTCACTGACAGAGGTCTAGATTTGATCGGATATGACTTGTGGTGAATAACCGATTAAGATTTTGTTTAGAGAAGTGAAACAGTTGAGAAACAAAAATATAGCCCTTGTGAAAGTGTTACGGCAAATAAATGGGGTTGAAGAGGCTACATGGGAGCCCGAGGAGGCCATGAGGAAACAATACCCAAACCTTTTCATCGGTAAGATTTTCGGGGATGAAAATCTCTAAAGGAGGAGAGTTGTAACATCCCGAATTAAGGTCTAGTCAGAATAGTGGTTTTGAAACCATAAATTTGAAAAAGAAATAATTTTTTATGATTATTTGATGATCCATGACATGATTGCATGTTTGTGTGAAATTTTCATGAAGAAATTCTATGCCTAAGATGTTTAATTTGACTTTAGTGACTAATTGAATAAGTTTCAAAACTTGTGTTCTAGAAGCTTTAAGCATGAAATTGCATTGGATTATTAATTAGAGGTCTTTAAATAGCAATTAGACCAGGTTCTAAAATTTTGGACAAAAATGGGCATGAATAGGAAAAATTGGAAAGAAATGCCTTAAAGGCATTTTTGTCTTTTGGTAAATAAAAGAATAAAAAGGGAAAAAGAAAGAAAAATTTGTCCATCTTCTCCAAGTGCTAGCCGAAATTCCAAAGGTCACCATAGCTAGAGTTTTTTCATCTTTTCAAGCTTGATTGTAAGTGCTCCCTAGCCCCCTTTTAATGTTCTTTACATTTTTGAAGTTGTCATCAACTGATCTAGCCATTTCTACCATTATTTTAAGTTAGAGTTCATGTACGAAATTTGACCCATGTGTAACATGGTTGTATTTTGATGTTTAATGGAGGAATATGAATGTTTGATGTGTGATAAACATCTTTTACTAAGTGATTTTTAGTGAAAACACGTAAAAAGGACTTGTTTGTAAAATGTGTAAAAATGAGTAGTAGAAAAGTGAAATAAAGGAAAAAGTGGGCTGATATAAGATAGAATATGAATCGGCTAGGCTTGGGTAACCAAGAAATTGCATGCATTTCATTTTACGAGCCTAGGGATTAAAGTCTAAACAAGTGAAAAGTTAGAGGTAAAAAGGTGATTTTACCAAAGTATATGTTATGGGTTGATATGAGCAATGCATGTATTGAACAAGTTGAATTTGGCATTATTGATCAAGAAAAACATTATTCGGGTTTTGATCAGGGAAAAACAAAGTTTACGAGGATTAAATTCGTTTCTATCATTTTTGTATCGAGGTAAGTTCATTTGCAAATAATGCAACATGTACCATACTTTAATGCTTTAATTTTGCATGTATGGTAAGTACATACATATTTAATGTGATGTTGTATCATGTGTTTATTCCCTAAATTGTATCATGAATTATGCTTTGATTACTTCATGAATATGTGATTGGTGCTATGAGTATTGAAATTGACATTACAAGCAAGCTCAACGGAAATGTGGTATTGAAGAATCCCGTTTGAACTTTAGGAATAGTTTAGGATACAAGTGACATGTCACTAGAAATTATGTAATCTGAACTCATTGAGTTGTAGTCTGAGTTCATGATATATGTGACATCCGAACTCATTGAGTTGTGGTCTGAGTTCGTGATATATAAACACATGTTTTGGCGTCCGAGTATTGGTCTCGTATATTTTATTGATGGCGAGATAGTCTGGCATGTGTTGCGGACTCCTAACAGCCTTTATGAACAGTCTCGTGAGTATCTCGAAAATGAGCAACATGTGATCTGAGATATGAAGTAGCATTGGCTATGTATGAGACATTTAAGTGCAAGTTTCTGATGTATCTGATTGTATTCCGAGTGTTCAACGGGTAGTTCAAGGGAAGTTCAATTAGTAATCCTGATGGTTGCATCAAGACAAGAAAGTAAGTTATTATGTGCAAGTGGACACAGGTATGTATATAGAACTCGTGTGAATGACATGAAATTTGATGAGCTCGTGGTAAGAACATGTATATATATGAGAAATAAGTTTATGAGATTTGATAAAATGCAAGGTTATGTTCGTTATGTTAAATGCATGATTTATGCTTGTCTAAGTTGCATTTTATTTGCATGTGAACTTACTAAGCTTTATGCTTACCCCTTTTCCTTTCCATTTCTTATAGTTTCGCCAAGCTGACTCGGGGATCGGAGAACGTCGGAGACTCGATCACATTATCAATCGAACATTTGGGTATAGCTAGCCTTATCATTTTGAGTATGGCATGTATAGGGACCTGGTCTTTTTGTTATGTGTCATTTTGATTAGCCAAATGTGTTGGCTTATGATGATATTATGATTATTTTGTATATGGTCATGAGAGGTGGCTCATATTGATTATTTTGGGTTGTAACCCTATTTATCGATGCATGCATGCAATTTTGTTTATGCTTTAATGTGGTTATGGTTGATTATGATTGATGAGTGAGATGGATGGCATGTATGTTGGTGTATAGAAAATGATTAATATGTATGCAATAAATGTGGTGCAAAGGTATAACGTGAAAATAGGTTAAAAAAGATGTTAGACAAATATGAAATTGGTGTGGGATGCCATATGAAAGCATGATAGTTGAATAGGTGAAATGTTGACATTATCAAGTTACAATTTAACCATGGTTGTGAATGTTTGGGTAAGCAAATGTGCCATGTTGCATGGCATGAAGTGAGTACAAGTATGTGAGTGTTTGAGGGTTGCAAATGACTTGGAAAATAGCCTAAAAATTATCTACACGGTTAGACACACGGGCATGTGTCTTGGCCGTGTGTGACACACAGTTTGCCCTATGGGTGTGTGATCCGATCGTGTGTCCCGTGCACCCTAATTATGCAAAACAGAATGCCTAGTAGTAAACACACGGGTAGAGACACGGTCTTGTGTCTCAACTGTACGAAGGATATGGTCTTAGGACATGGGCGTATGCCTAGGCCGTGTGAAGTCTGCACTTAATTTTTGGAATTTAATTCGCCACATGGTCTAAGCACATGGGCGTGTGACTTGGCCGTGTGACCTTATTGTGTTGATGATCTCATAGTCAGAGAGTTACACAGACTGAGGGCAAGGGCGTGTCCCGAGCCACACGGGCGTGTGTGACCACATGGCCTACCCACACGGATGTGTGACTTTCTAAAACAAGAAAATTTTCTAAATTATCCCAAGGTCCTGAAAGATCTCGGATTAGTCCCAAATCGCTTCCAACGTATGTTTTGGACCTCGTAGGCCCTTATAAGGGACAATTTGCATGTGATTGAAAAGTTTTAAATTTAGATGAAATTTTATGGTTCGATTTTATGTGAATGTTTATGTTTAAGTTCTGTAACTCCTCGAACCTTGTTCTGGCATCCGATATGGGTAAGGGGTGTTACAGACAGCTTTTGTGAGCAGGCCCGTCTATGGCTCGAGAGCGAGCATATATGTGTTATGAGATAGAGGTAGCAATGGCTACATATGTGGCACCTTGTGTGCAAGATTTCCCGAGTATCTGATATTATTATTCCAATTGGTTCATTGGGTATGTCAATGATGAGAATAAGTATGAAATTATTACGAGATGGTACAGGTATGTGCATAAAGCTTATGATTATTACATTCATGAAATGATGATTTCAAGGTAAGTTTGTGATGTAATAATTATGGTCATGAGATTGTGGTAAATTACAGTATCTTATATTACATTACTTGAATATTAAATGTATGGTAAGATTTTCTTATTTCTTTCATACGAGCTTACTAAGCTATATAGCTTACTCCGTTTTACTTTCCATGTTTTATAGTGTCACCAAGCTAGCTTGGATTGGAGATCGTCAGAGATCGCATCACACTATCAAACTGTCATTTTGGTTATCAATGATCTTAAACATTTTGATTATATGGCATGTAGAGGGAGTTGGTCATTTTGTTATATGTGTCATCATGATTTTGGCCAAATGTATTGGCTTGTAATTGTCAAAGGCTTGATTTGGTACTTGGCCATGTAAATGGGCTCATTTTTGTTAAATTGATTGTAAGCTTATATATTATATTGATGTATGTGCCAATGCCCTTTTGGTGATGTGGTTTATATTGATTTTCTAAATGTTGATTGCGGCTTAATAACTTGTTGTGAAATGGATGAGGTTGGTCCATTGGTATGCTAGAGTATCTTGATAAGATAATGCAAGGTGAAAGTAGTCTTAGTGGTGTTTTTGAATGTGAAATTGGTATGCTTGATTAGCATAATGAAATGTTATGAGCATGATAGATGATGGTATTTCTTTGACATGTATTGGCCATGATTGTTGATGTTTTGGCTGCCTAAGTATACCATGATTAATGCCATTGAATTTGTGTGTGTGTGTGTGTGTGTGTAAATGAGGGTGGCAAATGACTTGGTAAATAGCGTTTATTTTGTCCACACGGGTAGAGAAACGGGTGTGTGTCTAGGCCATGTGTGACACATGACCTGTCCCATGGGCATGTGTTTTGGCCATGTGTCCCCTGCACCTTAATTTTGAGAAACAGAATGCTCAGAATTGAGCACATGGGCAGAGACACGGGTGTGTGTCTCAGCCGTGTCCTTCATACAGCCCTGGACATGGGCGTGTGTCCTGGCTGTGTGAAGCCTACACCTAGTTTTTGAAAATTAATTAACCATACGGCCTCACACATGGGCGTATGGCCTGGCCGTGTGACTTCAATTTGTTCATGCCTTACAAAATATAGAGTTACATGGGTTAAGGACATGGGTGTGTGTGGCCACACGACCTACCCACACGGGCGTGTCCCAAACCACACGGGCGTCTGACCCATATTTATAGCAAAAATTTTCTAGGTTTTGTAAAAATTCCCTGAGTTATCAGTTTAGTCCCAAACCACTTCCAAAGTATGATCTGGGCCTCGTAGGTTAGTATTTGGGACTTTATGACTGAATGCAAATGGTTTTAAATTTGTTTGAAATTTATGAATCAGAATTGTATGATTTTCTGTGATTTAAGTTCGGTAATGCCTCATAACCCTGTTTCGGTGTCGAATATGGGTGAAGGGTGTTACAACGATTATGAGTTAGAATTTATTTTTGTTTGAGAAGGTTTAATACCATGAGACGCTGCAAACATCAATGAGCTGTACAACATTAAGGTCGATGTCGACGAACACTCTGAGTTCATGGATGACATCACATATGAAAAATGAGACCTGTTGGTGAGAGACTTGTGTGTCGAAGGAGTAGTTTGGACAGGTTCCCATCAAAAGAACTATACAATGCACTATCGCTTCCTGATACTACAAGGTAAAATTTGGTTTCACTTTGTCAATTGTAGACTAAAGCCCTCTACTCACAGCACCATAGTCACCCTAGACAGAATGTGTCTGATACATTCTATCGTCAAGGGTTGAAAAATTAATGTGGGCGAAATACTTCACCACGAAATAGTTGACTACACCACAAGGCAGATTGGGATATTAGTTTTGCCATCACTGGTAATGTTATTGTGCCAACAAAGAGGAATTGTGCCCTGTGATGGTGATGAAATCTTAGAAAATAAGGACCCAATCAATGAAGCCTTTATAGAAAGAATGACTCGATGCAAGGACACACTGATACTAAAGGAGGCAGAGACTATAAAGATAAGAAAGGGCAAAGCCAAAGCTGACAGCAAAAGAATTAACCTGAATGCAGAGACATTTTTATGGCGCAAACTGAAGGACGCCAAAAAAATGGTAAATTCCATCAACAACAGGCAGATCAAGCTTGTTGCTACAGTAGAAGATATGAAGAGATCCCAAAATTTATTTTACGCTTATACCAGAGCTTGGAACAGTTCTATTGTAGCCATATTAGGCCAACTAAGCCCATCCCAACTACCAGAATTCCCTGTGTTTCCACCAATCATTCACAATTATGACCTTTCTTCCTCGAATGACGACTTAGAAGATCGAGATAGACTGGTGGCATCTTTACCCATTGTACAGGTCTCTGATAATGAGAAAGAAGAGGAATCCAAGGATATCGAAGAATACTTGCAAAAGATTGATATCTTGTTTGAGGATGATATTTTTGCTAATCAAGAAAACACTGTTGTTGAGAAGGAAGTTGATGCTGCAGAAGCAGAAGTTGTTGTTGAAGAGGAAGTTGCTAAAAATGAAAAAGAAAGAGAAGAAGAAGATTTTGTTGAGAAGGTTGTCACCGCACCCGAGTTTGTGGGTGCAAATATTGATAATTTGGAGCAAACTGGAGCGAGCTGAAACGAGACTAGCTAAAGTTTCTGAAGTCACCAGTAAGAAGCTGTGACATCCCTAAAGTGACCCTAGTCGGAAAGCGGTTTCGGGACCGCTAAACCGAGTCACTAAATTATTTGAGTATGATAGTTACTGTCTAAATATGTGAAAATGCATGTGTGAATTTTTTTAATTCTTTGATTTAGTTAATTTGAAGGTGAATTGAAAGAAAAAGGACTCATGTGAAAGGATTTAATTATATGTGGCTAATTTTAAGAGGTTAATAAAGGAATGAAGTAAAATAAATGGAGTTGCATGTCAAATAACCCATTTGACAAGGTTAGTGGCCGGCCATGACAAAATTATGGGCAAGGGAACATGTTTCCAACATGTTATGCTAGTGGTGTATGTAGGAAGCCATAAAATAATAGCTAGCATTAAAGAAATGAACAAAAAAATGAGCATGGATGCCCCCCCCATTGTGCCGTAACTAGAGAGAAAAAAAAAAAAAAAAAAAGAAGGAAAATGCTCATTCTATTCTCCATTGCCGTGGCTTGAAGGAGGAAGAAGAAGGGAATTCTTTTGTGCATGATTTGGCTTGGTTGATGCTTAGGAAGAGGTAAGCACTTTGAAACCCTTGGAAATTTAGATGTAAATGAGGTGATTAGTTCAAGTTCTATTCATTCCATGGATTAAATTTGGTTGTTTGGAGGTTTGGTATTTGGCTAAGTAGTTGAAGCTCTTGGTACATATATTTTTCATGAAAGTTGAAATTGGTTTGTTCATAAGGGGAGGGGGTGCCGAATGTGGCCAATGAAAGGCCTTGATGAACTATATATGTGGCTTGGGTTTATGATATTCGGTTAAGGGATATTGTGCTAGCAAGGTTGGTTTTATATATACATGTAAGTTACTTTGTATATGATGTTTAAAAAAAAAAAATAGTGAAGGGCAAGTTAATGATGTTGGATAAATTTTTAGTAGAGTTGTGCTTAGGCATTCGGTCATTGATGAGCATTGTGGTGACCTAGTTGTAGTTGCAACTCCTAATTTTGAGATGGAATTTGTACACATACGTTAAGTAAATGGTTAGGGCCGAATGGAGACTATGTGTTTGAAAGAATAAAATCGATACTATAATTGATAGTATAAGTATTCGGCCATTCAATCAAGGGTATAGGTGATGTTAGATCAATTTTAGCACATTCGGCTATTTAGGTATACCCAATCATGATATTGCCTTTGATTGTATAAAATCAACTAAAATGGGTGGTTAGTGAGGGTGGCTATTTAATATACGAATATGTATATGTGTATGTGTGATAGGATTATTGATAGAATAGTAAATTGCATAAGGCTATTGGCGAATAGCCAAGAACATAAGGTAGCAAGATAAAATTTTACCATGTCGTTCGTATGTTATATGATCATTAGAAAGTGGATACCAACATATGTACCAAAGCGATTGAATGAGTTAATTTGTTTGTTTAAGCTCAAGATCCTAAAGGAGAGGCGCCCAACAAGGGAAATCAAGGTCAACGAGTAGCCGACTTAGAATTATTTGCCCAACACAAGGTAAGTCATTAAGCACATATGTTTGATATTGCTTAAATGATTGTAAAATCTATGCAATTGTGTTTAATGGGATGCTATATATATATAAATGAAATTGTATGTGTATGGAGTGATGACAATTGTTGAATGTAAAAGAAATAGTGAAATGTGTAGAAAGTTTGCTTTCGGCACTAAGTGTCTTGCAATACGTGTGTACGGTGATTGAGATTGGCACTAAGTGTGCGTGCTGGAAATATATGGCACTAAGTGTGCATGCTGGAAATATATGGCACTAAGTGTGCGAGCTCGAAGGGTATGGCACTATGTGTGCGGGCTTAAATCGCATGGCACTAAGTGTGCGAAATCGAGTACTAAGCATCGTGTGTGCACTCTCTCTATATATATAAATATCTCCGATCGAACAATTATATGGAGGGTGTGTCTCCATCGAGTTGAGTATGGACAGCGGATCGGGTAAGTACCTTGAGCTCATGACGAATAGGTAATATGTTCATGCTCGGGGTTGAGCTTGGTAAGCTTTAAATCTATGTGATGATTGCAATTGTATGATTGTGGTGAAAATGAGTTGGTGTGTAAAATGCCTCAAATATCTTATTGTATAGAATATGAAATGTGGATGTATGACTTGGTATGAGATTGAACCGAAGGTCCAAGGAACTATGATATAGTTCGATATGGATGGAGTACTTAGCCTCGTTCATTATTTCATGTTGTAATAATTTTGTTAATGGATGGTTGTGGAATGCTTATGGCTTCTGAGTTATAAACTCACTCGGTGTTTTCTTGTCACCCATTTTAGGTCTCTTGGACTCGTCTCTTGTGTACTCGGAACCGTCGTCAAGTCATCACACCGCGAACAATCTTTTGGTATTGTCTCCTTAGTCGATCTAGGAGAACATTTGGCATGTATAGGCTATTTTGTTTTGTTGAATTTTGGGTTGTAAACTTTAAGCCATGCGAAAATGGCCTATGTGGTCGGTTGAGTGTGATTCTAAAACCTATAGTCACAAGTCTTAGAAACCTTAATTTTGATAAGGTGGCCATAGCTTGTGTTATGTATGATGAATTGTAGTTGGCCATGGAAGAATTATGAAATAGTCATTGTTTGCTTTAGTAACAGATGCTGCCAGCAGCAGTGAGGTGAGATTGAAAATCACTAAAAATAGTAGAAGTAGAATTAAATAGTGAATAAATTATGAAATTGAACCTTGATGAATCTACTTTCATATGGAAGAAACGAAACGGTCATATGAGTCAGATTTTAAGAGATATTCAGGTTTTCGTGAAACAGGGCCAGAACGGTTTCTGGATCCCCTGCTCCGACTTTGAAAATTTACCATAAATTATCCAGAAACAATTAAAAGTCATGCCTTATATTCATAGATTCCCCTTTGAGTCTAGTTTCATTAGAAATAAACGGTATGAGCATTGGAGCTCTGTACGAGATGATATCCAGGTCGTAATGTGCAAAGGTCAGTGTAGTCGGACCCTGAAACAGGGGTGCCTTTAACTAATAAACTGTACCAATTGGCCTGACCAAAAATTCTAGAAAAAAATTTGTAGATGGAATTATGAGTCTAGTTTCAGGGAAAATTTACGGAACTGGTTTTCGAGTTCGGGAACTCGAGATATGATTTTTAAGGTAACAGTGATGCAGTTAGCTAGCCTGCCTGGAACAAAAATTCATAATTTCCAAGAGAGAAATAAGGGAAGTAAGCCCGGTAACACCTCGTGGTCAAACCGGTGACGGTCACAGGTTTGGGGTGTTACATTTTATTGGTATCAGAGCCAGGTTTAGTCGGTTCTAGGACTACCATAGCGCGTGTGAGTCTAGCTATACATGCCAAATTGTTAGTGCTTAATAATGTGATGACTTCTGACGGTTGAAATTTTTGTTTTGATTAGCAATGGAACCCGGGGTAGAGAGACCCTTGGCGGATGACGTTGAAAGTGTAGCGGCTGCTCCCGCGCAAGGGACACCGCCCATTGAGCGTCAGTCATCCGCGAATAATCAAAATGAAGGGGCGAAACAAGCCTTTTTCACCATGATGAATGAGTGGGTCGCGCAATATGCCCGAACCAATCCGGCTGTCCAACCATTCCCGAATTTAAATACTCCACCCCAAGAGCTCGCAATGCCTCCGATTCATCGATCTGTGAAGTGAGTAAACCACCGTGGACTTGATTAGGAAGCGTGGGGCCGAGGAGTTCAAGGCCATAGTTCTTGATGATGCCGAAAAGGCCGAGTTCGCTCGATAACACCATTAGAGTGTTAGATGAACTGTCATGCACACCGATGAATGTCTTAAGTGTGCTATATCCTTGTTGCGAGACTCAGCTTACTATTGGTGGAGGACTTTAATTTCCATAGTCCCAAATGAACGAGTTACTTAGGATTTCTTTCAATCCGAATTTCGAAAGAAATACATTAGTCAACGGTTCATCGATTAGAAGTGTAAGGAATTCTTGGAACTCAAGCAAGGCCGGATGACCGTATCTGAATACGAACATGAGTTCGTAAGACTTAGTCGGTATGCTCGGGAGTGTGTGGCTGATGAGGTTGCGATGTGCAAAAGATTTGAAGAAGGATTGAATGAAGAGTTAAAGTTACTAGTGGGAATTTTGGAGATAAAGGAGTTCGTGACACTAGTCGAACGAGCCTGCAAGGCGGAAGAACTTGGGAAGGAGAAGAAGAAGGCTGAATTTGAAGCAAGAGATTACCGTAAAAGATCGACGAGTAAAGCTCCGTTCTCGGCTGTAAAGAGGTTCGGGGAGGACACCAAGAAGTCGAGGACGATGCATGGAATTTCCATTAGAGCCCGACCATTGACGGACTCCGAGCTACTTGATAGCTAGTGTGGGCAATAATCGTCAAGAGAGACCTTAATGCCCCAATGTGGAAGACGACACTTAGGTGAATGTTGGGGTAAGTCATTAATAGGGCTGTTATGGATGCGGTTCAAGGACCACTTCATTAGAGATTGCACGAGCTAGATGAGAGGAATAAGACGCAAGGTGCAAGACCTAGTGGAACGACGGCAGAGGTAGGCCCCGAGAATCCTCGGAGGTAGGGGTGGTAATCGAGAGGAGCCTCTAATACGGCTGTCCGATCCGAGACCCGTGCTCTGCTAGAGCATATGCCATCCAGCAGACGAGAGGAGGCATCCTCCCCGACGTTATCTTGGTACTTTTACTCTCTTTGATACTAGTGTGATTGCATTCATTGACCCGGCTCTACTCACTCATATGTATGTGAAACCTTAGCATCCAAGAAGACTCTACCGTTGAGTCTCTCGAGTTCATAATTCGAGTGTCAAACCCTTTGGGTCAATACATGCTCGTTGATAAAGTGTGCAAGAGATGCCCCTAATAATTCGAGAATCTGTTTTCCTACCGATCCGATGCTTCTACCATTTAATGAATTCGATGTTATTCTTGGTATGGATTGGTGACCGTACATGATGCGGTGGTGGATCGCAAAAGGAAAACCATTGATTTGAGGAGTGCAAATAATGAGGTAGTCCGAGTCGAGTCTCTCGATTTAAAAGGAGCGCCAATGATAATATCTTCTATGACCGCTCGGAGGTATGTGAAAAGGGTGTGAAACATACCTTGCGTATGTGTTTGAAAGTAAAGAGACGGAAAGGAAACTCGAATCGGTACCAGTGGTTTGTGAGTATTCAGATGTTTTTCCGAGGAGTTACCGGATTGCCACCGGTTCGAGAAGTGGAATTCGCATCGGTTGTACCGGTACTACTGCGATTTCAATAGCCCCGTATCGTATGGCATTAATGGAATTAAAGGAATTGAAGGTTCAATTGCAAGAATTGACGGATAGAGGTTTCGCTCGACCGAGTTTTTCTCCATAGGGCTTTTGTATTGTTTGTGAAAAGAAGGACGGAACCATGAGGTTGTGCATCGACTATCGTCAACTTAATAAAGTGACGATAAAGAATAAATATCCATTGCCACGAATTGACGATTTGTTTGATCAATTAAAGGGAGCCTCAGTGTTTTCAAAGATAGATTTGAGGTCGGGGTACTATCAGTTGAGGGTCCGAGAATCGGACATACCCAAAACCGCTTTTAGAATGAGGTACGGTCACTACGAATTCTTGGTGATGCCGTTTGGGCTTACTAATGCCCCTACGGTATTTATGGATTTAATGAATAGAATTTTCAGGCCATACTTGGATCGGTTTGTAGTTGTATTTATCGATGACATTTTGGTCTATTTCGAGAGATGAAACCGAACATGCTGAGCACCTGAGGCTAATGTTGCAAATTTTACGAGATAAGCAGTTATACGCAAAGTTCAGTAAATGTGAATTTTGGTTGAAAGAGGTTAGCTTTTTGGGGCACGTGGTGTCCGTGATCGGTGTCGGTGGACCGAACAAAATTTCGACCATAGTCGATTGAAACCTCAAGGAATGTTACCGAGGTTAGGAGCTTTTGGGGCTTGCGGATACTATCGACTATTTGTGAAAGGTTTTCGATGATAGTTGCACCGATGACAAAACTACTTCAAAAAGATGTTAAGTTCGAGTGGTCGGAACGCTGTCAAGAAAGTTTCGATCGACTAAAAACTTGTCAAAAAGGTTGTGTGTTAATGCAAGAAGGTCGAGTTGTGGCTTACGCGTCGAGACAACTAAAGCCGCATGAGAGAAACTATCCGACCCATGACCTTGAACTAGCAGCCATAGTGTTCGCCTTGAAGATATGGCGGCATTACTTGTTTGGAGAAAGGTGTCACATTTATTCGGACCACAAGAGTCTAAAATATTTGATGACTCGAGAGATTTAAACTGCGACAAAGACGTTGGCTTGAGTTGTTGAAAGACTATGAACTCATCATTGATTATCACCGGGAAAGGCCAACGTGGTGGCCGATGCTTTAAGTCGCAAGGCAATCGCTTGCTTTGAGAGCGATGGATGCTCATCTATCCGTTTCACCCGATGAGGTGCTAGTAGTCGAATTAGAGACCAAACCGATGGTCAATCCGAACAGATAATTCAAATACTCGAGGATATGTTGAGATGTTGCATCCTTGAGTTTAGTGGTTCATGGGAACGGTATTTACCCTTGATTGAATTCGCCTACAACAATAGTTTTCAATCAAGCATTAAGATGGCGCCTTACGAGGCTTTATACTGTCGTAAATGCCGTACCCCATTATTTTGGACTGAACTTAGTGAAAGTAAAATCTTCGGGGTTGATTTGATTAAGGATGCCGAGCATAAAGTTCGAGTAATCCGTGAAAGTTTGAAAGCTACTTCGGATCGCCAAAAGTCGTATGCGGATTTGAGAAGAAAAGACATTGAATATCAGGTGGGAGACAAGGTATTTCTCAAAGTCTCACCCTGGAAGAAGGTGTTTAGATTTGGTCGTAAGGGCAAATTGGGTCCAAGGTTCATCGGGTCAGTATGAAGTATCCGAACGAGTCGGACCGACAGATACCGATTAATCCCCCCGAGCTCGAAAAGATTCACAACGTTTTCCATGTCTCGATGCTTCGACGATATAGATCCGACCCGTCGCACGTAATCGCTCCATCCGAGATTGAGATTCACCTAATTTGAGCTATGAAGAGGAGCCGTTCGATTCGATGCATGAAGTAAAAGAGTTGCGAAATAAGAAAATCCCACTAGTGAAGGTGATGTGGCATAAACACGAATTGAAGAAGCCACTTGGGAACCCGAGAACTCTATGAAAGAGCGATACCAAAACCTATTTATCGGTAAGATTTTCGGGACGAAAATTTCTTAAGTGGGGAGAGTTGTGACATCCCTAAAGTGACCCTAGTCGGAAGCGGTTTGGGACCGCTAAACCGAATCACTAAATTATTTGAGTATGATAGTTCTTGTCTAAATATGTGAAAATGCATGTGTGAATTTTTTAATTCTTTGATTTAGTTAATTTGAAGGTGAATTGAAAGAAAAGGACTCATGTGAAAGGATTTAATTATATGTGGCTAATTTTAAGAGGTTAATAAAGGAATGAAGTAAAATAAATGGAGTTGCATGTCAAATAACCCATTTGACAAGGTTAGTGGCCGCCATGACAAAATTATGGGCAAGGAACATGTTTCCAACATGTTATGCTAGTGGTGTATGTAGGAAGCCATAAAATAATAGCTAGCATTAAAGAAATGAACAAAAAATGAGCATGGATGCCCCCCATTGTGCAGTAACTAGAGAGAAAAAAAAAAAAAAAGAAGGAAAATGCTCATTCTATTCTCCATTGTCGTGGCTTGAAGGAGGAAGAAGAAGGAATTCTTTTGTGCATGATTTGGCTTGGTTGATGCTTAGGAAGAGGTAAGCACTTTGAAACCCTTGGAAATTTAGATGTAAATGAGGTGATTAGTTCAAGTTCTATTCATTCCATGGATTAAATTTGGTTGTTTGGAGGTTTGGTATTTGGCCAAGTAGTTGAAGCTCTTGGTACATATATTTTTCATGAAAGTTGAAATTGGTTTGTTCATAAGGGAGGGTGCGAATGTGGCCAATGAAAGGCCTTGATGAACTATATATGTGGCTTGGGTTTATGATATTCGGTTAAGGGATATTGTGCTAGCAAGGTTGGTTTTATATATACATGTAAGTTACTTTGTATATGATGTTTAAAAAAAAAAATAGTGAAGGGCAAGTTAATGATGTTGGATAAATTTTAGTAGAGTTGTGCTTAGGCATTCGGTCATTGATGAGCATTGTGGTAACCTAGTTGTAGTTGCAACTCCTAATTTTGAGATGGAATTTGTACACATACGTTAAGTAAATGGTTAGGGCCGAATGGAGACTATGTGTTTGAAAGAATAAAATCGATACTATAATTGATAGTATAAGTATTCGGCCATTCAATCAAGGGTATAGGTGATGTTAGATCAATTTTAGCACATTCGGCTATTTAGGTATACCCAATCATGATATTGCCTTTGATTGTATAAAATCAACTAAAATGGGTGGTTAGTGAGGGTGGCTATTTAATATACGAATATGTATATGTGTATGTGTGATAGGATTATTGATAGAATAGTAAATTGCATAAGGCTATTGGCCGAATAGCCAAGAACATAAGGTAGCAAGATAAAAATTTTACCATGTCGATCCGTATGTTATATGATCATTAGAATGTGGATACCAACATATGTACCAAAGCGATTGAATGAGTTAATTTGTTTGTTTAAGCTCAAGATCCTAAAGGAGAGGCGCCCAACAAGGGAAATCAAGGTCAACGAGTAGCCGACTTAGAATTATTTGCCCAACACAAGGTAAGTCATTAAGCACATATGTTTGATATTGCTTAAATGATTGTAAAATCTATGCAATTGTGTTTAATGGGATGCTATATATATATAAATGAAATTGTATGTGTATGGAGTGATGACAATTGTTGAATGTAAAAGAAATAGTGAAATGTGTAGAAAGTTTGCTTTCGGCACTAAGTGTGCGGGCAATACGTGTGTACGGTGACGAGATTGGCACTAAGTGTGCGTGCTGGAAATATATGGCACTAAGTGTGCATGCTGGAAATATATGGCACTAAGTGTGCGAGCTCGAAGGGTATGGCACTATGTGTGCGGGCTTAAATCGCATGGCACTAAGTGTGCGAAATCGAGTACTAAGCACTGTGTGTGCGTACTCTCTATATATATAAATATCTCCGATCGAACAATTATATGGAGGGTGTGTCTCCATCGAGTTGAGTATGGACAGCGGATCGGGTAAGTACCTTGAGCTCATGACGAATAGGTAATATGTTCATGCTCGGGGTTGAGCTTGGTAAGCTTTAAATCTATGTGATGATTGCAATTGTATGATTGTGGTGAAAATGAGTTGGTGTGTAAAAATGCCTCAAATATCTTATTGTATAGAATATGAAATGTGGATGTATGACTTGGTATGAGATTGAACCGAAAGGTCCAAGGAACTATGATATAGTTCGATATGGATGGAGTACTTAGCCTCGTTCATTATTTCATGTTGTAATAATTTTGTTAATGGATGGTTGTGGAATGCTTATGGCTTATTGAGTTATAAACTCACTCGGTGTTTTCTTGTCACCCATTTTAGGTCTCTTGGACTCGTCTCTTGTGTACTCGGAACCGTCGTCAAGTCATCACACCGCGAACAATCTTTTGGTATTGTCTCCTTAGTCGATCTAGGAGAACATTTGGCATGTATAGGCTATTTTGTTTTGTTGAATTTTGGGTTGTAAACTTTAAGCCATGCGAAAATGGCCTATGTGGTCGGTTGAGTGTGATTCTAAAACCTATAGTCACAAGTCTTAGAAACCTTAATTTTGATAAGGTGGCCATAGCTTGTGTTATGTATGATGAATTGTAGTTGGCCATGGAAGAATTATGAAATAGTCATTGTTTGCTTTAGTAACAGATGCTGCCAGCAGCAGTGAGGTGAGATTGAAAAATCACTAAAAATAGTAGAAGTAGAATTAAATAGTGAATAAATTATGAAATTGAACCTTGATGAATCTACTTTCATATGGAAGAAACGAAACGGTCATATGAGTCAGATTTTAAGAGATATTCAGGTTTTTATGAAATAGGGCCAGAACGGTTTCTGGATCCCCTGCTCCGACTTTGAAAATTTACCATAAATTATCCAGAAACAATTAGAAGTCATGCCTTATATTCATAGATTCCCCTTTGAGTCTAGTTTCATTAGAAACAAACGGTATGAGCATTGGAGCTCTGTACGAGATGATATCCAGGTTGTAATGTGCAAAGGTCAGTGTAGTCGGACCCTGAAACAGGGGTGCCTTTAACTAATAAACTGTACCAATTGGCCTGACCAAAAATTCTAGAAAAAAATGTGTAGATGGAATTATGAGTCTAGTTTCAGGGAAAATTTACGGAACTGGTTTTCGAGTTCGGGAACTCCAGATATGATTTTTAAGGTAACAGTGACGCAGTTAGCTAGCCTGCCTGGAACAGAAATTCATAATTTCCAAGAGAGAAATAAGGGAAGTAAGCCCGGTAACACCTCGTGGTCAAACCGGTGACGGTCACAGGTTTGGGGTGTTACAGAAGCAATGCAATTCATGAGCAATAATGGTCTACACTAGACCACTCCAAGTGGCCTCTCCTACACAAACAACAACAGATGATGCCAGGGCTGAGCCAGGAACTGAGGAGCAATCCGACGACTGCGCAAAGCCCAAAAAAAAAAAAGAAAAGGAAGTGCCCCAAGGATAAAAAATGAAAAAATTAGGAGAAGAAAAGGAGGAGAAAGAAAAATCATGCAGTGACATCGACGGCTGCGGATAACTGAGTTAGTTTGTTTTAAGGTTTAGTTATAGTATTCAAGCATTGCATGTAGCTATAGGTTTTATTTTGATATGTATACATTGTCATTTCATTTTCATTGTCTTTATCTTTTAGTGTTAGTGCATTGGGGACAATGCAAACTTTAAGTTTGGGGAAATGCACATGGGCTTGAAAATGCACCCACATTTCAAAATTTTTGTTTTAAAAATGAAGCATGCAAAGTTTAATTATAGTTAATGAAAATTGTTCAAAAAATATTTTTTTGTTACATTTGATACTTAATTCTTGAATCATGTAAATTAGCAATGAATGAGTTGGATAAATTTGATAGAAGATTGTAGCTTCAATTCTTTAATGAATGGATTAGGTTGCATTAGTAAAGGATAATTACTATCATTATTTAAATCTTGAATGAATCTGCTTTGTATATGTGACAGCCCTAATTTGACCCTAGTAGGAAAGTGATTGCGGGACCACAAAACCGAGTCACAAAATTATTTAAATGCTCTTTTCTATGTTTATTATATGTGAAGTATCATGTGTGAAAGTATCATGTCTTAATTTTTTCATTTGGATGTGAAATTATTAAAAAAGACTTATGTCTGAAACTTTGAAAATGTGATAGGTTAAATTATAGGGGTCAAATAATGCATGGTTTAAAAAAATGTGGACTTGCATGTCAAATTCCCCACTTTTGAGATAGTGGCCGGCCATGATGATATTTGATACAAAATATATGTATTTTATATTAGTATTATAATAACTAAATGGTTTTATAATATAAAATAAAGATAAGTAAAATAGCTAAAGGGTGAAGAAAACATAGTGCTCATCTTTGTTTCTTCTTAGCCAAATTTAAAGAAAGAAAATGGAGCTAAGCCATTTGGTCACCTTTAAGCTTGAATTAAGGTAAGTAATTCATGTTAGTTCTTGAAATTTTAGCATATTTTAAGCTAGTTACTAAGTCCCTTACTTAGCCCATGTCAAAATTTTGAATTTTGTGGTGATATGAGCAATCGACCATGGAAGAATTTGAAGGGAATGGTTGTTGTCTTTATGTTTTAATGAGTAATTGTGGATGGGACAAGTTTGAGCTAGTTAAATGTTCATATAGGTGGATTAGATGATAAGGGGAAATCAGCTTGTGTGTATGTGTAGTTGCCGAATGTGAATTTAGATAACATTTGAGTAATGTTTGCATTTTAAAATGATGGAATAGAGATTTAGGCTTGATAAAATTTTGTTAAGAATGAATGAAAGAAATATATATATTCGGCTATGGATGATTGGATAATAAATTGGTGTGGATGCTTTAAATGAGATATGCACAATTATAAGTTGAATTTAAGGTTTGTTAAATTTGTCCTTATCATTTCCGAATGAGTTTAATGGTTAAAGAAAATTGTTAAGTGCTTGGTTAATGTGCATTCGGTCATTTAGGATGAGTATACATTTGATAATGTTTTGATGCTTTGAAATGGAATTTAATTATTAAATGAGCTCTAAGCTTGTTGAATTTTGAGATGTGATTGGGAGCAAATTTAACATGAGCATATTTTACTAATGACATGTTGATAAATGTTGAGTTATGGTACCATGATATTAACTTAGTTATCAAGTTGCCGAATGTGCTTATAAGGAAGTGAAGTTATGTTATAATTGAGCTAAGTGTGGCTAGTAAAGCCTATTTAGTTTTCTTGCTATATTTGACCATAAATATGTTTGAGTGATTTCGATTATAGCTTAACGTTTAGTTAAGCATGATTGATGCTTTTAATTATATAGTTGTATAACTGAATTTGTTTTGTTTTGAGTGTTATTTTGTTAAGGGATTGCTATTATTAAGCTTAAAGGCATTCAGTCATGAGATGGATTAAGGTGAATAAATGTTTATTTGTTTGCTTGAATTAAGCTTAAGAGCAATAGGAACCAAATTCGGATAGGGGGAAAGCAAAAGTAGTTGATTAATCAACCCGTAATTGTTCAATGACATTCAAGGTAAGTTCTTAAGTGTTTAAGCTTGATTCTTTTTATATGCCTAAGAGTTAAATTAACATGGCTAAGAGAATGTTAATTTTATTTAGTTAATGTGCCGAATATGTAATGTTTTAAGGTTATAAGCCGATTATGACTATTATGCTTAAGTTGAATTGGATTTGGAAATTTGATGCACTAAATGAGTGTTACAATGAATAAACTATGCCGTATATGTGTTGGAAGAGATATCACGATTTGTAATTATTGAATATCTAAAGGAAACCATGATGTGTATAAAATTATTATTAGTCATATGTGGTAGCCGAATGTGGCTTGGTACTAAAGTGATTAAATGTGAACTTCGATGAGGTAAATGTTAGTGATCGATGATATAAGTTATACATTATAATATATATTTGGGTTTCAAACCTAGCAGGCCTTGTGCCGGTGATGAATTTCAAGCTTTGAGCCTAACAGGCGTAATGCCGGTGAAATGATATCGGACTTAAAGGTCTAGTAAGCTTTAAGCTGGTGAATATTATCGGGCTCCGAGCCTAGCAGGCATAATGCCGATGAACTGATATCGGACTTAAAGGTCTAGCAGGCTTATTGCCGGTGATGAAATCAGGTTATTACCTAGCAGGCAAATTACCGGTGAACTATTAAAAGTGTGGTGCTATAAGACTATGGGCTAATACAATATGTGGATTCATTCCGTAAAGTAAATTATTCAGGTACGAACAACCTAATTATGTGCATGTGAATTAAATGAATTTGATGATTGATGTGAATCGAACATATAAGAAATGGTTTTATGTTTATGTTCAACTATGAGACCTTGTGTTAGATCGGCAATTGAGTGGACCAGGTATATGTTATATACCTATATATGTTAGATTGATCGGAATTGAATCATGGATGTGAAATGAGAAGTATATATGAAGAAGTTATATATATCTGAAATAGAATTTATGGTGACCTTGTAATCATAGGTCCATGCTTGTGATGAATAAAAATGTGATGAAATTGAATGGTGATATACATGTTTAAATAATATGAATGCAAAGAATGTGTGAAAGAGTAAATTTGTAATAAATTTGTTTGGGACAGCAGCAGTAACGTGATTTTTAAAAATCACCATAAATTGTGAGAGTTGATTTAGAGGCTGAATAAATTATGTAATTAAAGCTTATTGAGTCTAGTTTCTTATAAAAGAAACCGTGTAAGCAAAAGAATTGCCGATAATGAGATATTTGAAATGATGTGGGATAGAGTCAAAATGACTTCTAGATCCCCTGTTCTGTTTTTATAAAATCATTATAAATTGTACAAAAATGGTTATAAGATAAAGTTTATATGCTTAGACTCTTTAATGAGTCTAGTTTCAAATGAAATTAACGACAACATATTTTAAATTCTGTACAATGAGAAATTTGATTCGTAGTTAAGAGTGGTCAGAATAGTCAAACAGTAAAACAGGGGAAACTTTAAGAAAATCTGGTATTGAATGGCCAAACCAAAAATTCTGAAAATTTTATGGATATAAGATATATGAATATATTTTCAAGAAAAATTAACGACGCTTGATTTGGAGTTTTTTAGCTCTAGTTATAAATAATTTAGTGACTATTGCTCAGGAAGACAGATTGTAGTGAATTTGTGATTATGTTGCAAACATTGATAAAACTTGTTAATGAGTTACTAATTGTTTTCTTATAAACTTACTAAGATTTGAAGCTTACTCCTCGTTCTTTTTCCCCATTTCTTATAGGTCTGTACAATAGCTCGAGTTGGAAGGGCCGAAGATAACACCACACTATCGAGTTTTCATGTGAGGTGAGAAAGATTGTAAATCATTAAGGTTTAAGGCATGTATAGGGGACTCCATTTTTCTGAGTGTGAGTTATGTATAATGATAATGTGTAATCATATGATATAATTTCATTGTTTATGAAGTTTTGAATGTATGAATAATTGTATGAGTGTTTAGGATTGTTCAGGGTGGCAAATGGCTTGTCATATAGCTTAGAAGTGTCCACATGGATAGACACACAGGCGTGTGTCTAGGCCGTTTGTGACATACGGTCACACCATACGGGTGTGTTCTCAGGACGTGTGTCCCCTGCAACTTAACCCCCTATTCTGTTTTGGTAACACGGCCGTGTCTAATGTCATACGGGCGTGTGACGTAGTTAAATGCTAAATTTCTTTAGTGACTGAAGGGTCTCGGTTTCTCTCCGAACCCACTTATATGTGCGATATGGGCCCGATAAGTAAATAAATAAGGAAATTGAAATCAAATGTATTCCATGAAGGTAATTTTTGAATGCCACAGCCTGAAATAGTGTAAAAGTGTTCGGTAGCACCTTGAACCCTGTTCTGGCGTCGGGGCCGGGTGAGGGGTGTTACAGTATAGCTGGTTATATGTATATATAGTTATAAAGTAAAGACATTCCAAAGTGGGTGTAGTATGGAATATTAAAAAGGGAACACTCCAATACAAGCGTTAGAAAAATCAATCTAGCCAAAGTCTGTTGGTGCATGAGTGTGTGTCGTCGTAATTACGTACTCCTTGGGGGTGTGTTACACCCCATTGTTACTTTTCAGGAACAAGGGTACAATAATGTAACGATATCCCTTATGCCGAAAAAAATGTATATATATACTTAGTATTATACAATAAATGTTGTAATGGTAGATAGAACTTAGGGTTTGAAGCATGATGCTAGCATTAATGAAGTTGCAACCTTATTCATTCATGCTTATGAATTGTCGATGCAATATTTATTCATCTGAATGTGATTCATCCATTGGGAATTTAGAGGGTTCAAGTTGCTATAATGATCATTTGCCTTAGTAAAATTTTTTTTGTAGCCTTGCTAGTTTCTGTTTTACTTGAAGGAAAGTAAAAACTCAAGTTTGGGAGTGTGATAGCACTAGAAAGAACATAGGTTTCCCCCTACTTATTGATTGAATTGTTGTCATTTAGTTATCTTTAGCATACATTTTAGCATTTTCAGTTTATTAAATTGCATTTTATAATTTATTAAACCATAGCCTATTTTATCCTCAATTTTGCTATCTTATTGCATTCATGTTGCTGCATGAGTTAATTCCAAATTGCATCCAGAATTGTCGCCGCACTTCACAGATGTCCACATGTCGCTGTATGGGTTAATTCCAGATTGTGTTCAGAATTGTCGTAGCACCTAACAGCTGTCCAGATAAGAACTAGAATTACTTGAGTTGTCCAGTCTAGTATAACCAACCTGTACAAATAAGGATAGAATAATTTTAGGGAAATGACACTTTTATTATGGGGGAGGACATAAAAGGTGGACATGAGAAGAAAAATGGGCCGTCTTGAATGGTTTTAAACAATCATCATCTTCATCATTCGACCTTGAAGCTTGCAGCCATGATAGCTTAAACCTCTCAGGGTGAGCCAATGTGAAAATCAGATGTAGTCTAGCTCTTAACGAGGAGATCTAAGTGCACGACAGGAGGGAATAGAGAGATTCAGTTGAGTTGTCTAGGGATAGTATTCCACGTTCGAGTCTTTCTTATTTCTCTCTAAATGCTGGTGATTACTCTCTGATTTCTGGTTGTATGGAAGTACTAATGAATTCTTGGTGAAATGTTATATTATTTAATCTTGCTTTTATTGTTTAATCTTGGAGTTTGAATGTTTTGTTTACACAAAAGTGTTATTGCAGTCACTGACATTGGAAAGTGTAGTGACATTTTGAGCAAACAAGCATTACAACGGAAGTTGAGTGAGGATTAGGGGAATTTAGTCCACTTGTTCTTAATAGTGCCATTCTACCATCATCTGAAGGTGAGGTTAATATGCATAGTTAAGTCTAAGATTAAATGAAGGAGTAACATTGAGTAAGATATACATTGAATTTTATTGCATCGACAATCACCTATACTTTTATACCTTGTGAACACTTAGTATTCTACTAAGACTCTTGTTCGAGAGCCCATTTTATCATCATCATATTTTATTTTATTGTTTTTAAAGTTATTGCATTGACAACTATCCTCAAAATTCATCTCATTCATATCCAGTTATTGTACTGACATTAATAGACAGAAGACACTCATCCCTGTGGGATCGATATCCGATAGACACACATCTGTCTACTATACTTGCATCGACAGTGTATGTTTTGACATTATTGCTATGATGATAAACAATCGATCAATATGCAATCACTTTCTTGTCTTGAATCAAAACACAACCTAGACCACTCAATGAAACATCACAATATACCACAAAGTCTTGCCCTGATTCTGGCAAAGTTAGAACCAACAGTTCAGTAACATCAGTTTTAATTTCTCAAAACTTTCCTGGCACTGATCATACCAAACAAACTGGATATTCTTTTACAATAACTTCATCATCAACATTCATCATCAACATAGCTATTTTCAAAACCCATTTACAAATCTTTGGTAGTAACTAACCAATCCAAGAAAACTATAGACTTTCGACACATTTCTTGGTGCTTTCTATTGTAATAGGGCCTCGATCTTTTTTGGATCTGTGACACCCCTAATGTGACCCTAGTCGGAGAGTGGTTTCGGGACCACAAAACCGAGTCACAAGAATAATTAGGTGTTATATTCTGTGCTTATTGTATGTGGAATTTGTATGCATAAATATTTCGTGCCTTGATTTTATTAATTAGGTGCTAATTCATAAGAAAGGACCCATGTGTTAGGACTTGAAAATGTGATAGGTGAATTTTAAGTGGCCAAATAATGCATGAAGTAAAGACATGAGGGATTTGCATGTCAATTTAGCCAACTATAGGAAGTGGCCGCCATGGTAATGAAGATGGGCAAAAGAAAACATGTCTTGAACATGTTTTGCTAATGGTGGATGTTAGAAATAATAAAATAAAGAGCATGGGCAAGGGAACATGTTTCAAACATGTCTAGTTAATGGATCATGTTAGAAAGAATAAAGAAATGGAGAAAAAGGGAAATGATGAACAAAAAAAAAAAGTGTGGATGCCCCCTTGTTGCCGTGAGTTGAGGAAAAGAAAGGAGAAAAATTTTGTTGTTCATCCTTTCTCATTTTGTTACAATTGCCATGACTTGAGAAGAAGAAAAAAAAGTGTTCATGTTTTCTTTCTTTTGCTATTGCCGAAATTAGAGGAAGGGAAGAAGGAGATTCGCCAAGGTGGTCTTCTAGATCAAGGTATGTTCAAGGGTACCTTTAGATGTATATACAACCTTTAGGTGATGAGCCTAAATTTTATCTATTTCATGGTTGGGTTTGGGGTTGATGGAGAGTTAGAATTGGCTAAGGAGCCTAACAAAAACATTTTGGTTGATACCTTGATGCCATTATCATGCTAAGTTGAATGGTGGATGCACTCTTGGTAAGGTCAAGGAAGTTGAGATTTCTTGTGTGTGTCTAGGCAAAATGCCGAATGATTTAGTGTTGGAGATAGGAGCTTACTTAGAATGATAAATTCTTCTCCTATGATTATTTTTCTTGCATGTTAAATGGCTCCTACTTAGCCATGCAAAAATTTGTAATTTGTATGGATGATTGGAGCATTCGGCTAGGGTATAAATGAAGGGATTTTGGTTGTTTCATCTAAGTATGGATGATGAATGTGCTATGGAAAGAAATCGGTCTTCCTATGAATATGATTCGTGAATGTTTATATTAGTAAAATAATTTATGTTCAAACACTTGAGGATTCGGCATTGTCCATGACTATTGTGTTTAGGAGGTGATTTTGATTATTTCGGATATTGGAAAGTAAGAATAGGTGTGATCGGTCATGGGAATTTGAGATGTTGTACATTAGAATTGAAAATACTTGAGACTAGGTTACCTTAATAGTGATAATACATTCGGCCTTGATGCATTAATTGAATGTTGGCTAAGGTTTTGATATTTTGAACAAGGATAGTTGTGAATGGAGTGAAAACCATTAAATTATACACATAAGTATCCAGCAAGAAATTTAACTACTAAATGTATTTATACTAGGAGATCAATACATCAAAAGGGGAGAATCAAACAAAGGCAAAGCAAAGATAATCGAGTAGTCTATTGGAAATCGTTTCATCCAATATAAGGTAAGTCATTAAGCATATATTTGGTATTGTTTTAAATGATCATAATATCTATGCAATTGTGTTTAATGAGATGATATGTAAATGAAAATGTATGTGTATGGAATGATGACATTGTTGAATGTAAAAGAAATAGTGAAATGTGTAGAAAGTTGCTTTCGGCACTAAGTGTCTTGGGCAATACGTGTGTACGGTGACGAGATTGGCACTAAGTGTGCATGCTGGAAATATATGGCACTAAGTGTGCATGCTGGAAATATACGGCACTGGGTGTGCGAGCTCGAAGGGTATGGCACTATGTGTGCGGGCTTAAATCACATGGCACTAAGTGTGCGAAATAGAGTATTAAGCACTGTGTGTGCGTACTCTCTATATATATATCTCCGATCGAACAATTATATGGAGGGTGTGTCTTCATCGAGTGGAGTATGGACAGCGGAAAGAGTAAGTACCTTGAGTTCGTGGCTAATAGATACTATGTTCATGCTCAGGGTTGAGTCGGTAAGTTTTAAATCTATGTGATGATTTCAATTGCATGATTGTTGTGGAAATGAAATGATGAATGGAAATTGCTTCAAATATCCTATTGAATAGTATATGAAATGTAAATGTATGACTTGGTATGACATTGATCCGAAAGGTCTAAGGAACTATGGTAGTTCGGTATGGCTGGAACGCTGGGCCTTGTTTCGTTATTTCATTTTATGATAATTTTAGTAACGGATGGTTGTGAAATGCTTATGACTTACTGAGTTATAAACTCACTCGGTGTTTTCTTGTCACCCATTTTAGGTCTCTTGGACTCGATCGTTTATGCGTTTCGGAACCATCGTTGAAGTCATCACACCGCTGGAAATCTTTTGGTATTGTCTTCGTAGTTGAACTAGGAGAACATTTGGCATGTATAGGCTATTTTGTTTTGTTGAATCTCGGGTTGTAAACTTTAAGCCATGCGAAAATGGCCTATGTGGTCGGTTGAGTGTGAATCTAAAACCTATAGGCACGAGCCTTAGAAACCTTAATTTTGATAAGGTGGCCATAGTTTGTATTATGTATGATGAAATAGTTGGCCATGGAAGAATTATGAAATAGTCATTGTTTGCTTTAGTACCAGATGCTGCCAGCAGCAGTGAGGTGAGATGGAAAAATCACTAAAAATAGTAGAAGTAGAATTAAATAGTGAATAAATTATGAAATTGAACCTTGATGAATCTATTTTCATATGGATGAAACGAAACAACCGTATGAGCTGTATTTTAAGAGATATTTAGGTTTTCGCAAAACAGGGCCAGAACGGTTTTTGGATCCCCTGCTCCGACTTTGAAAATTCACTATAAATTAACCAGAGAGAATTAGAAGTCATGATCTATATGTGCAGATTCCTTACGAGTCTAGTTTCTCTAGAAACAAATGGCATAAGTGTTGGAGCCCTGTACAGGAAGATATCCAAGTCGTAGTACACAAAGGTCAGTGTAGTCGAACCCTGAAACAGGGGAGACTTTAACTAATAAACTGTACTAATTGGCCCAACGAAAAATTCTAGAAAAAAATGTGTAGATGGGATTATGAGTCTAGTTTCAGGAAAATTGACGGAACTCATTTTCGAGTTCTGGAACTCGAGATATGATTTTAAGGTGACAGTGACGCGGTTAGCTAGCCTGCCTGGAATGTAAATTAAATAATTCCAAGAGAGAAATAAGGAAGTAAGCCGGTAACACCACGTGGTCAAATCCGGTGATGGTCACGGGTTTGGGGTGTTACATTTAATTGGTATCAGAGCCATGGTTTAGTCGGTTCTAGGACTACCATAGCGCGTGTGAGTCTAGCTATACATGCCAAATTGTTAGTGCTTAATAATGTGATGACTTCTGACGGTTGAAGTTTTTGTTTTGATTAACAAATGGAACCCGGGGTAGAGAGACCCTTGGCGGATGACGTTGAAAGTGTAGCGGCCGCTCCCGCGCAAGGGACGCTGCCTGTTGAGCCTCAGTCATCCGCGAATAATCAAAATGAAGGGGCGAAACAAGCCTTCTTCACCATGATGAATGAGTGGGTCGCGCAATATGCCCGAACCAATCCGGCTGTCCAACCATTCCCGAATTTAAATATCGCACCCAAGAGCCCGCAATGCCTCCGATTCATCGATCCCGTGAGGTCGAGTAAACCACCAGAGACCTGATTAGGAAGCGCGGGGCTGAGGAGTTCAAGGCCATAGTTACTGATGATGCCGAAAAGGCCGAGTTTTGGTTCGATAACACCATTCGAGTGTTAGATGAACTGTCATGCACACCCGATGAATGTCTTAAGTGTGCTATATCCTTGTTGCGAGACTCAGCTTACTATTGTGGAGGACTTTAATTTCCATAGTCCCAAACGAACGAGTTACTTGGGATTTCTTTCAATCAGAATTTCGAAAGAAATACATTAGTCAACGGTTCATCGATCAGAAGCGTAAGGAATTCTTGGAACTCAAGCAAGGCCGTATGACAGTATCTGAATACGAACATGAGTTCGTAAGACTTAGTCGGTATGCCCGAGAGTGTGTGGCTGATGAGGTTGCTATGTGCAAAAGATTTGAAGAAGGATTGAATGAAGAGTTAAAGCTACTAGTGGGTATTTTGGAGATAAAGGAGTTCGTAACACTAGTCGAACGAGCCTGCAAGGAGGAAGAACTTGGAAAGGAGAAGAAGAAGGTTGAATTTGAAGCAAGAGATTATCGTAAAAGATCAGTGAGTAAAGCTCCGTTCTCGGTAAAGAAGTTCGTGGAGGACACTAATAAGTCGAGGGCGATCGGGAATTTCCATCGAGCCCGACCATTGACGGACTCCGAGCTACTTGGTAGCTAGTGTGGGCAATAATCGCCAAGAGAGACTGAATGCCCCAATGTGGAAGACGACACCTAGGTGAAGTTGGGGTAAGTCTGCTAATAGGGCTCGTTATGGATGCGGTTCGAAGGACCACTTCATTAGAGATTGTACGGAGCTAGATGAGAGTAATAAGACGCAAGGTGCAAGACCTAGTGGAACGACGGCTAGAGGTAGGCCCCCGAGAATTTCTGGAGGTAGGGGTGGTAATCA
The DNA here is from genome assembly GCF_025698485.1 of Gossypium arboreum. Classification (NCBI taxonomy): domain Eukaryota; kingdom Viridiplantae; phylum Streptophyta; class Magnoliopsida; order Malvales; family Malvaceae; genus Gossypium; species Gossypium arboreum. The sequence goes on along the minus strand of NC_069071.1, from coordinate 101,103,008 downwards.
GAGAGGAGCCTCTGATACGGCTGTTCGATCCGAGACCCGTGCTCCTGCTAGAGCATATGCCATCCGCGCACGAGAGGAGGCATCCTCCCTTGACGTTATCTTTGGTACTTTTACTCTCTTTGATACTAGTGTGATTGCATTGATTGACCCCGCTCTACTCATTCATATGTATGTGAAACCTTAGCATCCAAAGAAGACTCTCACCGTTGAGTCTCTTGAGTTCGTAATTGAGTGTCCAACCCTTTGGGTCAATATGTACTCGTTGATAAAGTGTGCAAGAGATGCCCCTAATAATTCGAGAATCTGTTTTCCTACCGATCCGATGCTTCTACCATTTGATGAATTCGATGTTATTCTTGGTATGGATTGGTGACCATACATGATGCAAGTGGTGGATCGCAAAGGAAAACCATTGATTTGAGGAGTGTAAATAACGAGGTAGTCCGAGTCGAGTCTCTCGATTTAAAAGGAGTGCCAACGATAATATCTTCTATGACCGCTCGGAGGTATGTGAAAAGGGTGTGAAACATACCTTGCGTATGTGTTTGAAAGTAAAGAGACGGAAAGGAAACTCGAATCGGTACCAGTGGTTTGTGAGTATTCAGATGTTTTTCCGAGGAGTTACCGGATTGCCACCGGTTCGAGAAGTGGAATTC